>NC_138859.1:17392640-17532190 GCF_965183815.1 Platalea leucorodia | reverse complement strand
CATACAGCAGCTTTCCACCTGCGATGCTTTCCCACAAGACGACAGGACCCATCAGTGAACAGGGCATATTGCTTCTCATTTTCTGATAGTTTATTATACGGTGGGGCCTCCTCAGCACGCGTCACCTCCTCCTCTGGCGATATTCCGAAATCTTTGCCTTCTGGCCAGTCCATGATCACTTCCAAGATTCCTGGGCGACTGGGGTTTCCTATTCGAGCCCGTTGTGTAATGAATGCAACCCACTTACTCCACGTAGCATCAGTTGCATGATGGGTAGAAGGGACTCTCCCTTTGAACATCCAGCCCAGCACTGGCAGTCGGGGTGCCAGGAGGAGCTGTGCTTCAGTACCAACCACTTCCGAAGCAGCTCGAACTCCTTCATATGCTGCCAATATCTCTTTTTCAGTTGGAGTATAGCGGGCCTCAGATCCTCTGTATCCCCGACTCCAGAACCCCAGGGGTCGACCTCGAGTCTCCCCCGGTGCTTTCTGCCAGAGGCTCCAGGTAGGGCCGTTCTCCCCAGCTGCAGTGTAGAGCACATTTTTAATATCTTGTCCTGCCCGGACTGGCCCAAGGGCAACTGCATGAACTATCTCCCGTTTAATTTGTTCAAAGGCTTGTCGCTGCTCAGGGCCCCATTTGAAATCGTTCTTCTTGCGGGTCACTTGATAGAGAGGGCTTACTATGAGACTGTAATGTGGAATATGCATTCTCCAAAAACCCACAACGCCCAAGAAAGCTTGTGCTTCCTTTTTGCTGGTTGGTGGGGACATGGCTGTGATTTTGTTGATTACATCCATTGGGATCTGACGACGCCCATCTTGCCATTTTATTCCTAAAAACTGGATCTCCTGTGCAGGTCCCTTGACCTTACTTTGTTTTATAGCAAAGCCAGCTTCCAGAAGAATTTGGACTATTTTCTTCCCTTTCTCAAAAACTTCTGCTGCTGTGTTGCCCCACACAATGATGTCATCAATGTACTGCAGGTGTTCCGGAGCCCCACCCTGTTCCAATGCAGTATGGATCAGTCCATGGCAAATGGTAGGGCTGTGTTTCCACCCCTGGGGCAGTCGATTCCAGGTGTACTGGACCCCCCTCCAAGTGAAAGCAAACTGTGGCCTGCACTCTGCTGCCAAAGGGATTGAGAAAAATGCATTAGCGATATCAATGGTGGCATACCACTTGGCTGCCTTTGACTCCAGTTCGTATTGAAGTTCTAACATGTCTGGCACGGCAGCGCTCAGTGGTGGCGTGACTTCATTCAGGCCCCGATAGTCTACTGTTAGTCTCCACTCTCCATTAGACTTTCGCACTGGCCATATGGGACTGTTAAAGGGTGAGTGAGTCTTGCTAATCACTCCTTGGCTCTCCAGCTGACGAATCAGCTTATGGATGGGAATCAGGGAGTCTCTGTTGGTGCGATATTGCCGCCGGTGCACTGTTGTGGTAGCAGTTGGTACCTGTTGTTCTTTGACCCTCAGCAACCCCACAACAGAAGGGTCCTCCGAAAGACCGGGCAGGGTAGACAGCTGTTTAATTTCCTCCGTCTCCAATGCGGCTATGCCAAAAGCCCACCGGTACCCTTTTGGGTCCTTGAAATACCCTCTCCTAAGGTAGTCTATACCAAGGATGCACGGTGCCTCTGGGCCAGTCACAATGGGGTGCTTCTGCCACTCATTCCCTGTTAGGCTCACTTCGGCCTCCAATACAGTCAGCTCTTGGGATCCCCCTGTCACTCCAGAAATACAGATGGGTTCTGCCCCTTTACAGCTTGATGGCATGAGGGTACACTGTGCACCGGTGTCCACTAAAGCCTTCTACTCCTGTGGGGCTGATGTGCCAGGCCATCGAACCCACACAGTCCAGTACACCCGATTGTCCCTCTCCTCCACCTGGCTGGAGGCAGGGCCCCTCTAGTCCTGGTCATAGCACACGTTACTCACTTCTTGTAAATGCGAGTCAAAAATCCCTTTATTAGGATCGGAAACAGAATCAGCCCTTCTACCCTGTCTGAGGAACTGCTCGCTGGAAACTGGAGCCGCAACTCTCCTGGGAGAACCACCTTTTGTAGTTGTTTTTCCTTGCAACTCACGTACCCGTGCCTCTAGGGTCGAGGTAGATTCTCCATCCCACTTCCTCATGTCCTCTCCGTGGTCACGCAGATAAAACCACAGGGTGCCTCGTGGTGTGTATCCACTGTATCTTCTCTCTTGAACAGAGGGACGCTTACTCCTAATGGCTGAGATACTGCTTCGTACAGGTGGGGAGTAGGATATATCCTCTTCGAGTTGCTGGACCTTCTGGGACAGTTTCTCCACGGCCGATACGCAGGCCTGTAGGGAGGAAGAGAGACTTTCTTCGTATTGTCGGAGCTGGCCAGCCATTTCGTCCACTGTTGGTCCCTCTTCATCTTTCCAGGTCATTATTGCCAATGAGTTTGCATGTGATGATGGTGCGCTCCGTACAAACTTCCGCCACATGGGTCGTGTGCATTGGACTTCGTCTGGATCTTTGGATAACTGCTCATTGTCCAGGTCATTATAAATCACTTCCAGCACAGCTAATTCCCTCAGGTACTGGATACCTCTCTCCATGGTGGTCCACTTGCCTGGGTGACATATAACATCTTCCTTGAAGGGATATCTTTCCTTCACACCTGACAGGAGTCGCCTCCAGAGGCTGAGGGCTTTTGCCCCTTTTCCAATTGCTTTGTCAATGCCTCCTTCTCTAGAAAGGGATCCCAGCTGCTTGGCTTCCCTACCCTCTAATTCCAGGCTACTGGCCCCATTATCCCAGCATCGGAGCAGCCAGGTGATGATGTGCTCACCTGGACGACGACCGAAATCTTTTCGCATATCTCGCAGCTCACTCAGGGAGAGGGATTGGGTGGTTACCATCTCATTTATGGGTTCTGCCTCTTCCTCCTCCTGTTCTCTTGATGGCCCTGGCTCATCATCAGCCCTTACTAAACGAGCTGATTTCCTTGTGTATTTTTTCTTCTGTATAGGGGCAAGTGATACTGGCACGGATTGGTTCTCTGGTCCAGCCGCAGTGCCTATCGTGGGGGCTGGCACAGCCACGGGGGCCGGCGCAGGGGCTGGTACAGCCGCAGTGCCTGTGGCAGGGGCCGGCACAGCCATGGGGGCCGTCATTCTGTCATCCGATCCAGAGACCTTCTCTTTCCTTTGAGGGTACTGAATAGTATTGAATAGGGCTCGGTAGGCATGGGCCAGGCCCCAGCACGTTGCAGTGATCTGTGTCTCTCTGGAGTTGCCAGGGTGACAACATACATTTTCCAAATACTTTACTAGTTTTTCAGGATTCTGCACTTGTTCGGGGGTGAAGTTCCAAAACACTGGAGGTGCCCATTGTCCTAGGTACTTGCCCATACTCTCCCACACACCCTGCCACTCATAACTATCCAGCCTTCGAGGAGATCTCTGGATGATATTCTTAAGCTGCTTATTAACCTTAGATAAAACTGAAACAAAATTCCCAAGAACTATCAACGGATATATCTTAACTACCCAAGGATGCTCCAGATAATGAAAAATTGTTGTAATGAAGGAGAAAACATCATAGAAGAAAGTAACAAAGGTGCCATTCTGTATTTCCTCCATAAAAAAACTCTCAGAAGAGGAGGTATAATTGCTAATTGTCTCCATGAGGTGGTACCCGAAGTACAGTAATGGCTTCACTACAGAACCCAAATACCAGATAGCACTCAAGGCCAGTGTTTTAATAACCAGTCTTCCAGGCAACACATCACTCATTATGGCAAAGCACAGCAAAAACAAGAGCATGGTGCAGATCAGGTAGACTAGTACTGAGAACGGATGAATAAATATTACAACCGATAACTGTTAACAGAATGAAATTCCTTAATACACTCTAGTTAATCTGTTATTATCTCAAACCCTTCGAGCCCCACGTTGGGCGCCAAAAAGGACTGTCGTGGTTTAACCCCAGCCAGCAACTAAGCACCACGCAGCCGCTCGCTCACTCTCCACCAGTGGGATGGGGAGAGAATCGGAGGGGTAAAAGGGAGAAAACTCGTGGGTTGAGATAAGAACAGTTTAATAACTAAAGTAAAAATAAAAATAGAACAGTAGTAATAATAATAATAACAAGTAATAATAATAACAAGTAATAATAGTACAATAGTAATACAAAGCAAACGATACACTCTACAATTGCTCACCACCCTCCGACCGATGGCCAGCCCGTCTCCCAAGCAGCGATCGTTGCCCCCCTCCCCCGGCTAGCTCCCCCAGTTTATATATATACTGAGCATGACGTCACATGGTATGGAATAGCCCCTTGGCCAGTCTGGGCCAGCTGTCCTGGCTGTGCCCCCTCCCAGCTTCTTGTGCACCCGGCAGAGCATGGGCAGTTGAAAAGTCCTTTACCACTGTGAGCGCCACTTAGCAACTACTTAGCAAGAACAAAACGTCAGTGTATCCTCGACATTGTTCTCATCCTAAACCCAAAACACAGCCCCATACCAGCTACCAAGAAGAAAATTAACTCTATCCCAGCTGAAACCAGGACAGCCGAATATCCAGGTACTGTAACCAATAACTATCCTTCCACGAAAATTTTGCCGCTTTTACAAAATCAGGACTTTGAAGACATCCCTTATAGATCAGAAGTACCAGTTGAAGGGCTTACAGTATTTACTGATGCTGGTAGAAAATCGAAACGAGCTGCTATTGCTTGGTATGACAATAATCAATGGAATCATCAACTTCTTACAGGTCATACCGCCGACTCTTTACAAACCCTCGAGCTGAGAGCGGTGTTATGGGCCTTTCAACGCTGGCCCGACAAACCTCTAAATGTAATTTCAGATTCGCTCTACGTAGTAGGAAGGGTACAGCGCCTGGAACGCGCTATGATCAAATCACTGAAGAATAACACCTTATATATGTTATTAATGCAACTTTTATTTTTATTGAATCAACGCACTAAACACTATTTTGTGACACATATTCGTAGCCATCAATTTGATCAAGGCTTGTCGATTGGAAACAACATAGCCGACAAGTTGGTTGCTACCATCTGGAAAAATCAAAATATTAACCTGTTTGAGCAGGCCCGTTTATCTCATGAATTTTTACATCAATCTGCAAAAGTATTGGCGAAACAATTTGATTTAAAACTATCAGATGCCCGAGGCATCGTCCAATCCTGTCCTGCCTGCCAAAAATCAGGATTCGGTTTAGGTCTTGGGGTCAACCCTCGAGGTCTGGGAGCCCTACAATTATGGCAAATGGATGTCACCCACATCACAGAGTTTGGACGGCAAAAATATGTACACGTTAGCATTGATACTTATTCGCATGCAATCTGGGCCACTGCTCAAACAGGGGAAACAGCCAAACATGTTGTAAAACATCTGTGTGCAGCCATCGCTGCTTTGGGGATTCCTCAAGAGATAAAAACAGATAATGGTCCTGCATATATCTCTAAAACATTCGAACATTTCTGCCACTTGTGGGGCATTCGCAGAATCACAGGCATACCACACTCTCCTACAGGACAGGCGATCGTAGAACGCGCACATGCTACGTTAAAATCGCTGTTGCAAAAACAAAAGGGGGGAGAAATAGCCCCTGCTGAACGTCTTGCAAAAGCGATTTACGTTTTAAATTATTTACGGTTAACAGGGGACCGTGAATCTCCTCCAATTGTTATACACCATATGTCATTTCAATCGGGAATACAGAAGATCGATTCAGTATCGGTAAAAGTACGATATCGTGACTTAAAAACTGGAGAATGGAAGGGTCCTGCAGAAATTAAGATGACAGGTCGAGGATATGTTTGTGTTTTGACAGACGAAGGTCCGAGGTGGGTGCCTAGCCGCTGGGTGAAACCATGGAGAGAAGAGTCGGGACCACAACAGGAGTTACCATGATAGGTTTTCTCACGTCATTCCTCTCCATCATTGGTAGTGGTCACTCATGGATTTCAGTACAACCACGTACAAATGTTTGGGTAACTCTAGCTAATAAAACAGGGCAAGATTCAATCTGTTTAGCGGCAGCAAATGCAGGCAACCCATTTATGACATGTTTAGTGGGGACTCCGATTGGCGGTAAAGAGTGGGAGTATGTTTGTAACTCCTCCACCATCAGGCATGCATGCAGAGATATAGCTAACGACGTCAATGATTTTGAATATTAAAAAACAAACCCACAGATCTTGAAGAAGTATTGAAAAATATTCAAAGGATTGTAAGTCAGATTTAGATTTCTGGACAGCAGATAAAACAATTGTAGAAAGACTAGCTCTTCAGGTTTTAATTCATGGTTAGCTGGGTTAGGCATTTCAGGTTGGGGAAAAGATCTAATTATCCATGGGTTTATATTATTATTGGGATTATTATTAACTATACTTATATTAAGATGTGTTTTTAAATATTGCATGAAAGCCGTGGAGCGTATGATGAATGGAGTCTGGATTGCTCAAAAACAAAAAGGGGGATTTGTGGGATATCTGAAAAACCAAGGACATGTAGTGAGCAACCCAGACTCAGACTATGTGGACTTAATCTGCATTTAACGCAAGAGGAATTCAAGGATGCTGCGAAGGTCGACTGCGGTTTGGAAGACATGAAACAAGCAGATTAAGAGGAAGAAACTATTGGCTTGCAATGTTGAAAACAAGATATGGGAGAAGCGGGTGGCGCGTGTGAACTATTGTTATGAACGAATCAGAATATCGCTAGTAGCGCATGAACAGTATATTGCCAAACATAGTTAACCAATTAGCGATAAGTTTATGCATGATTAGGAAGGCAAGAAACTATATTAACTAAGCTGTGTATGTAATAAACCGACATTTTGCTTGATCATATTGATCGTGTGCTGTGTCCGTGACTTCCGCGTCAGCACCCGTCAACTTTTGCGGGGCAGTCGAGTCAGTCAAATTAATTAGGGGTGGGGGTGCACTAGGAACCGGACTCTCAAACATTTTTACTTTGGCTGCTGGCTTTTCCGGCCACTCTAAAACTAATTTTTCAAGCCTATCAGTTGGTAACCCGTCCATAAGATCTTGAGGAACACCTTTCTGACACCCTATGGTCCATAAGCTAACACGCTTGTTTGAGATGTTTCTTCCGCCAGAAAGTTTAACGAAGGACACTCTTTTTTCATTTTCAAGATGTAAGGGAGGCTTTATTTCAGTATGTCTTAAATCCTTCAGGTCTGATTTTGGGGACGGGGTGCTAATCGGGCCATATTTTCGCCCGTAATTGATTAATTCTTGAGCAACCTCACCCCAAGTCCATATTTTAAAATTTTGGTTCCTGCGATCAGAAGTCGCCAGTCCAGCTAGTGCGGTTGAGACCTTTTCGCCCTGGGACATTGCGTTAATTGTACTTTGTAATTGTATGCCCAGAGGTTTTAAAAACTCAGGGAGGCCCCTTATCAGGGGGGTCATTCGTTCAGGGTCCACCGGCATCATCATCGGGGACTCCTGTTTGAGCTTTAGCTCACGATCATACATCATTTGCAAACATGCTGCTTTCTGTATATTTTCTACCAATTGATCAATTGATCCTGTGATAGCAAGAGGGTCTCCTCGTTCCAAGGGATTGAGGCCTCCAGCCCAGTAAGCTGCCCTTTGGGTTAGGGACCAGGGAGCGCGGTGATCACCGGTAGTTAAAAACACTCCGGGCCCCCAATATCCTTCAGCTTCTTTTTCACTTAGTAATATTTGGTCCCCACCTGACAATGACACCCTCCATACATATTCTGTTTCTGATTCCTTAGGGGTACGGCCAAACTCCCTTTTTAATTTAGCTAATTCTGTAGCGGTATACGGCACTTCTTTTGTAGTAATTTGAGGGGAGTCATCCTGGTCATTGTCATACGTGAATTCAGTTTTAACCAAAGGTCGGAGAGAGTAAGGAGGCATCTCTAATTTGTCTAATCTTAATTTCATCTCTTCTAACTCCTTGCAAGGATATACAATTTTCTTTTTGGGGGGCGAATGACTGTCACCACTCTCGCCCGTGAGGAGTGGATCTTTAAGAGCAGATTGCAGATAGTCTGCCTGGGCTTTCTCCTGCTCTAATTGCTTTTTTAAGTTTTCAATTTGTCCTTGCAAAGATTGGACAAGGGCTTGTAAGCACTGTATGGTCTGAGACTCGGCACTACACTGCCGGTCTCTTGCCTCCACAGCTACAACTAAACCGGCACCCAAAACGGCGCATATAATTGATTTTCCTTTTCCGGCCTGAAGTTTAGCATCCTTTTGCAGGGCGCTGATTCGGTCGGTAATACTCTGCAGATTATACCAATTATCTCGTGCCCAATCAATACCTTGTACTGAAGGGCGTGCATTATGTTTTTCCAAAAAGTTATACAGCACCTCCCTGTCCACAGGGATAGTGTTATCATCACCCATTTTCTACAACAGCACACTTCAAGCAGGTTTAGTATTCAACAAGTGAGGGTGTTTTTCTCAGGGAGGCAACACGTAAGTGTTAATTTTCACAAAAGTTTCACCCTCTACTTCCCTGAGAGGTACGCACATAAGACAAGCAAGTTCAATATTCAAAGCAAGTTCAGCATTCAAAAAGGTGAGGGTGGTCGTCCCAGGGAGGCAACACATAAGAGTTAATTTTCACAAAGGTTTCACCCTCTACTTCCCTGAGAGGTGCACACGTAAGACAAGGAAGTTTAAAGGTAAGACAAATAAGAGGTGCGGCACTTTCACGCCAAGGGATCCTGTCCGTGACGCCAATAAAATGTTAAGTCCCGGTCTGATTGTCAGGCTTGGGGAAGGTTTGTAATGAACCTAAGGGCGAAATTAAGACACAAACGAGGTCATATGCCGCCAATCAGACGTTTTATTGGGTAAATATAAAAGAGTAAAGCGATAGGAAAGGCAGGAAATATTAGGAGGAAATTAAGCAAGCATCCAGAGAGAGAGAAGCAAAGGATAGTCACCACCATGGATCCAGCGGCGTCCCGTTGGTCCTGTCTTCAGTTTTTCGGTGGTGGATGGCCACACTCAGGTTTCGTTGTGCCGTCTTTTATCTGGTGTTGGAGAGGGAGTTTGCCCTCTCGTTTCTGTTTGGTTATCCAGGGCAACATCACGTACCCAACACATGCACATCTACTGGTGGGGCAAGCGGCCTGACCAGATACCAGTTGGTGTCCTATTCTTGGTGGTGCCCGATAAGCCAAAGAATGGCCTGCTGCTTCAGCAAGTTTGCACAGGTTTCCTTGCAAGACGGTGCTACCTGATAAGCCAAAGAATGGCCTGTTGCTCCAGCAAGTTTGCACAGGCTTCCTTGCAAGACGGTGCTACCTGATAAGCCAAAGAATGGCCTGCTGCTCCAGCAAGTTTGCACAGGCTTCCTTGCCAGATGGTGGTACTTGATAAGCCAAAGAGTGGTCAGCCCTCGGGTCTTGTCAGACAAAAGAGTGGTCTACTGTCCGGTCTTATCAGATAAACACACAAGCAAGCTTTGAGACAATTGTTCTTAACACTTCAGTCTCTTACACTGGGATTCCAAACCCTGCTTTTCGAGAAACTGCATAGCACTTTCTGAAAAATTTGAGAATCCTGCAGAGACATAAATTATATGTATTTTAGCACAGCACAAATATAAAATCTCTTTTTTTTGAAATAAAATGCTAGGTAACAGGACATATTTTAAACAAAATTTGTCTAGCATTATTATTATTATTATTATCAACAAATTATGTCTAGCATAGCTCTTTCATGTGCTAATTAGTATGCCACGATGCAATAGAACTCAGTTATTAACACAAACAGTCTTTGAAAACATCTCTGATATTTGTACATTTCATGAACATGAACAAAACATTCATTTTTAAGAAGGTAAATAACTTTTTTTCAGTAGAGGAGCTTCACTTTACTATGCAAGGCAAAATGGGTGCCCTGGTTTCAGCTGGGATAGAGTTAATTTTCTTCCTAGTAGCTGGTATAGTGCTGTGTTTTGGATTTAGGATGAGAATAATGATGATAACACACTGATGTTTTAGTTGTTGCTAAGCAGTGCTTACACTAGTCAAGGACTTTTCAGCTTCCCGTGCTCTGCCAGGTGCACAAGAAGCTGGGAGGGGGCACAGCCAGGACAGCTGACCCAGACTGGCCAAAGGGCTATTCCATACCATATGACGTCATGCTCAGTACATAAGCTGGGGGAGGTGGCCGGGGGGCAGCGATCGCTGCTCCGGGACGGGCTGGGCATCGGTCAGCGGGTGGTGAGCAATTGCATTGTGCATATTATCATTACTGTTATTTCCTCTTCCTCTGCTGTCCTATTAAACTGTCTTTATCTCAACCCGCGGGTTTTACTTTTTTTTTTCCCCGATTGTCTCCCCCATCCCACCGTGGGGGGTGGGGGGAGGGTGAGCGAGCGGCTGTGTGGTGCTTAGTTGCCGACTGGGGTCAAAGCACAACACTGGGTTAAAAATAAAACTGGAAAGTAGATATAATTAACAAAGCAAACAACCTAGGTAAAGACTACACTATTTAAAACAAAGCAAGGAAAATATACAGGATATCCTTCAGAATCGACATTCCAAAGCAAGATTTCCTAAAAGTGTATTACATATAGTGTTCATTTAAATACAGATATTCTCAAAACCACCTAAAACGCTTAAAATTAATTTTTCAAGTAATGTAATCACTAGAGCTGTTGCAAACCCTGAAGAAAGGAGTTACCTGATTCGAGTCCAAACTCTAGATAGCTTTCTGTCACAATCAGGATTGCCATTGCTTTCACAAAGAAGAAGCAGCCAAAGGTGACACAGACTGATCTTTCACCTCCATCCTCTACTATGAAATAATGGGTGGTCAACGAAAACAGTATCTTACTATACAAGAAAAACGTCAAGGAAAATCAAGTTTGTAAAATAACTGTATTTATAAATTATAAAGCTGTATTTTGGTCATCTACACTAAGATACGCAAATGCTTTAAAAAGTAACGTGTGTTTGGCCAATTTGAGGTTAATTATGCTTTACAGTATTGTGGGAGTTTAATAAGCACAGGCACACAGTCACATAATGGGTAGTAAGGAATACGCTGTTCTGGAATATAATTTTGTTTTCATTTAGGCTTACTGATAGCCAAATGCAATGGTATTCACTATCGACCCGAGAATAATTAAACCAAAGTTTAAATGTAAATTTTACATACTTGTAAGAACGTACAGAAGTTACATCAAACCAAAAATAAGACAATTGTATCTTCAATGTAAAATATCAAGCTAGATGAAAAATATTTCATCAAACTACACAACAGTGAATGCAGGGAAGTGAATAAATAAATTTTTAACCACAGTGGAGTTATACATGTTCTGTCAGAATGCACAACCCCAAGTGGGTGTATTCAAGATTCTTCACTGCAAGAATCCAGAGTGCAAAGGCAAAAATATAGCACCATTCAAGTCACTGCATGCTTGTTGCTGAAATAATCTCAGTTAAAATACTTCCTCAGTCTTGACTTAACTATATGTGAATGCACATTTGTACACATGCATACATCCATACACACAAATACGTATATATAGTACATATATATGTATACTGTGTATATAGCATACACAACTTTTTGTTCCTTTGGGGAGAAAAAGGTAGAAAAGGTAGAAAACGTAGAAAAGGTGCTCCTCCTCACATAAGTCTCTCTTTTTTTCTGAAGAAAAACATAGACATTGAATTTTTTCTTCCCTCCTTGATTAAAGGCAAGACATTTTAGAAAACATGAGGTGAGAACAGAGAGGTTTGTTGCCCTTCAGTTTAGAAACAAACAAAAAACCCCACACAATAAGCATTTAATGCAAAAGCTGTTCTCTCAAATGTCTGCTGAGCTTTCCCAAGTAGTCTTACAAAAGCTTCCAGGTAGTTTTACAAAATCTGTATCCTTTCAATTAGATTTCCTTTTCTTAGTTTTCAGGACATCATGATTAGTGGAAGCAGCAAAAACTTAACTCTTTGCATAAGAGCAGAGAAGTTGTAAGAATTTTTATATATGTAAATAAATGTCAGAAAAGACAAAATATATTTTTTGCTTTAAAAACACCAAAAGATTCTCTCTGTCACTTAGAAATATTCAAACATCAGATAAAGTAACTTTGTGCTGGTTTTGGTGAGGGAGGGCAGGAAGCACAGGGCATACATACAAACAGCAGGGAATGGGATGCCCCAAGAAGCGCTTCTGTCAATAATGGGATAAAATTTCTTAAATATGAAAACTTCTCCTCACAGGAAGCATAGACCTGCCTTATAAGAAATAGTGACCAGTGGCATGGGATTGTTGCTTAGATTATTATGTGACTATTTACTAAGCAAAAAACGCATGAAAAGATGAAACTTGTGTTTCTCTACTTTTGCACGTATGTGTTCAAGATTTCTCAACAATCAAAGGTAATCAACTAACAGCACATTTAGTATTATCTAGGAAAGAAAAATCTATCCCGTTCTTATTTTGATAAAAAAGAGAGACTATATAGTCCAGTATTATATCTTAAGTCCTTTCCTCAATGCCATAAATATGAACATCTAAGAGGTTATCTGCTCTGTTATCAAGCTGTTTTAAAAATGTTTATTGAATATTCTCCTTTTTAGTGCCTTTCTAAACATAATTAGTTCCAAAATTATACAGTGGATTAAGATAATTTTTTTATAATACACTATCAATTCTTACTACTATGAGCTGCAGCCCATTATAATTGATTTTTTTTTTTCAAATGGCAGGCAATATCAAGTCTGTATTTAAATAAAGTACTTGGAGATCATTCCAGACATTACTTGCTTTAAATAACAAAAAAGGAAGACACAAAAAAGATTTCAAGTGTAAACTGTACCCATTTTTTCCACTGCACAATAACATAATAATTTATATTTGTACTTTTTAAAATATTGGAAGTATTTTAAGATGTAGATTATGTGAAAATCTATTTTAGGGTATCTATTTGATAAAAACATTTGAACTGTCATCAGTTAATCTCTCAAGAAACCATGTGATTATGCAATATTGCACTTCATTAAGCAGCACGCATTTAACATATGCATTGCTGTATTTCATCTATATGCAGAGAAGTACTCATATACGCACATTAGGGTGGCCTAACCACAGCATCTAACTTGACTCTTAAGTTTACAGTAATCAACTTAAACTCCCTTTATAGTTAACAGAAAGAACAGGTATCCCTAAAGGAAAACTTATCTCATCCTAAAAATGGGCACATAATAGGTCATACAGACTGTGTTCTGGAAAGGTCTGTTTCTCTGCACTGACCATTAAAAGAACATCAGGATGATTTTTAAACACTTAGAAGTTAGGCAAGATGACTCCCACCCTTATAAACATTTTAGTTTCTAGTAAAATACATAGAAATTTTGGATTCACAATTGAAAACCAAATAAACTCCTCTATATTATTTCTAATTGTATGTAGACAGGAAAAAAAATAGTTTAAGGCTTCCAGAGATTATTTCAAGATCTGACGACTGACTTTCCCTAGATCAGCCTTCAATCAAGTTAAGGAAAGTCTGTTGCTTTCCTTTGCTATCCCATTGATATGACTACATATGAAGACATTTTTCAAATGTAGCCAGTAAAGTTTCCTAATCTACTAATGAAATCAGGTTACTTAATCAGCTTTTCAGATGACAGACAGCTTCCCAACTGAGAAATACCTTACTTTTCCTATACCACATTAATTTTCCTAAATACCTTGCCTTTGCAACAGAAAGGATCGTGTACAGCACTGTTTAAAGGTTTACAACAGATAAAAAATTAAAGAAGCTGACATATTTGTGTGTTGCACAAAGACAATGATTTAAAATGTCATTCAGTTGTTCTCAATGATGAATTTCAAATAGCTGCATAAGCAGAGTAGTTTAAATTAGACACGTGCTATTGTTAAGATGATAGATCATCTCTCGATGTTGTCCATCTTCACTCTATCCTCGTGCACCCCCTCCCGCCAATGAAGTGCTTTGTTATTTTACAAACTCATCCCTTTGCAAGTATGCTAGCTGCAACTGCTACATTTAAAATTGCAATCAACTATTTAATTCACTAATTTTGAATATTTTTTTCTGACAGAAGCCACCTTTCCAAATTTCAAAGTAATGGAAATCAGAAATCAGTGACTAGTGACTATTTGCAACAAGCTGTATAGCAAGAATAAAAAAAAAAAATTAGTAACCAGAACATGTGACCTACGACACAATGCGTTTTCACAAATGTCAAAGTTACTTTTGCAAGAAGTATTGCAAACCCTATTTTTAAGCCTAAATTCACGTTTAGCAGGTTGCGACCGATAATCTGTCTTTAGAAAAAAAAAAAAAAACAAAACAAAAAAAAAACCTCAACATTTTTGTTTTACAAAATCTTTTGCTACTTCTCTTCATGTACTGGAAACTGTTCAGTGTGTGCAGGCTATCACCATGAAAAGCCACCAATCAATTAACCCAGTATCCCATAGCCTTTCAAAAATATTAAATAGAGGGCAGGTGGTACAGCAGGTCTTCTAACTGCTGCCTCTAAGAAACATACTGTCATTGAATCTTCCTGAAAGTGTAAAGCAATTAAAAACTTTATTGTTCTGTTCTGCTAAAACAATAAGAGAGTTCTCTATACTGAAACTATTTATCTGCATTGCCAACTGTGAGGTAACCAAGAATAGTCTATATTGCAGTCAAAAGGAAAGAGGGAGACACACGCAGACATTCCTCCTCTAGCTTTACACTGGCTAGGTTAGGTTGATCAGTCAGTACCAATGCAGATACAGAAGCCTGGAGTTTAGCATGGGCTGCCACTTGAACATTTACCCAATCTGACAGATGAATTCTGCATCTTTCACTGAGGTATCTGCTAATGCAGCTGCACAAATATTTCTGCACATTAAATATATTTAAAGCTAGCTTAGTTGTGCCTAGCAGAATTGCCATCAATGTAATGCCAATATACTCTAACCATGGAACTCAAGTACTAAACTAATGTATTACTCCTTTTACATTAAAATTCTGTTAAAACACAAATGTATGGACTAGTTTCCTGTTTGGAATTTTTTTCTGAGTATCTACACTACCAACCTAAAAAAGCTACTAGTGGGTTACTGCACCGAAACAAAACATCTACCCCTAGAAAAAATGGTCGAAAAAATTTCCAATCAATCATCACTTCTATAAGCTTCTTTTGGCCGCTTTGCCAGCCAAGTCTCTAGTACAATCCAATACCTCTTAATATACAGGCATGAAACAGGGAAAAGCATCTGTCACCAAAACACAAAACTGTTCTAGAATTAATTCTTGACATATCACATTGGTTTCTTTAAATTTAAAATATGGGGGTGTACTGGTTTTGACTGGGATAGAGTTAATTTTCTTCATAGTAGCTAGTATGGGGCTATGTTTTGGATTTGTGATGAAAACAGTGTTGATAACACAGGGACGTTTTAGTTATTGCTGAACAGTGCTTACACAGAGTCAAGGCCTTCCTTATTTTGCTTTGCTTGCGCGCGCAGCTTTTGCTTTCCCTATTAAACTGTCTTCATCTCAACCCATGAGTTTTCTCACCTTTACCCTTCCGATTCTCCCCCCCATCCCACTGTGAGGGGGGTGAGCGAGTGGCTGCGTGGTGCTTAGTTGCTGGCCGAGGTTAAACCACAACAGGGGGGCAACCAAATATTTCGACAATTTAGGATGAATCATTTCTGGTCTTGACATACTGAGTTAGTAAATAGTTGTATGTTTTTAAGTATTTTCAGTATCCCAGAGGCCCAATGTCGAAACACAATAATGAACCAGATTTCTTCTGAAACCTCTTTTCACTCGCCTAGGTTACAGTGATCACAAGAATTGTTTCATTAATACTTCCGTATACCACTCCTTGCACCAACACCCCCCCAAAAAAACCCTGTAATGCCCAGAATAAGTTATGTTAACATATTTATAGAGATGTTAACTCTCTAATACAAAGTTCAGTTTAGATCGTGCTCCCTGGTACTGCAGTCTTCTGCATTGTCACTAACCCCTCAAACTGGACAGGACTAAACTACTTCATCCCATCTGCCCAGGAACCGCACAAACATTTAAGCAAGCCCTATTCAATATTAGGAAGCAGTGATTTCACAAGGATTTCTACAAAGCCACCTACTCTGTGGAGAAACCTCCAATAAAAACGAGGTCTCTCTCATGCCACAGAAAAAAACAGTAAATAAAAGTTGTAGGAAGCGGCAGAAAACCAGTTCCACCATTTATTTCCTTCGTATAACTATTAAATGACGGTTCAACTATCTATTAATGGATAAGTAATTATATTTTCCATTGTATTCTCTCTTTCAAACTACACAAAAACATAGACATTTTTTGAAGTGATTCATTAAAAACCCTAGAATTTAGACTCCACTGTTTGACAATGCATTCAAAACAAAAGGTAACACTTTTTATACAGGTTTCCAATTTCCCAGAATTTATTTGTGAAGGCTTAGTCCTGCATACAAGGTCATTCTTCTCCAGGCTTTCCCAAATTTGTGTACGTTTTTAGAAGTGCCACATGAATTTTAAACTTTGAGTTGTCTATTCTTCCTCTTACCCCAACAAACTACCAGAATTTCTTAAGAATTTTCCCTCTAAAGTATATTGTCTGCTACCAAAAACTCAAAAGAATATTGGTCCCTTAGCCAATACAAAAATCACACATGCTCAGGTAAAGAAATGCTAAAGCATGCAGTTAGCTGTTCACAGTTTATTAAATAAAACTTAGCTTTTGGCATATGATCTTTTGATTTTAATACTATTCTATGTGATCTTACAGCTCAGAAATGTCATGCCAATATACACACTAAATTTAGTTTTGACCTAGCACAACTTGTCCTCTTACAGTGAAAAATTACTTACTTGCTTCTGACAATGGACAAAAATCACCTGTCCATCTCCACAGAAGACCTTACATTTAAAATCCCATATATAATTATGGGATTTGATAATCTACATGAAGATATTTAAAGTGTGAAGCATGCTTCCTGCCAATGTTGCAAAGTAATTATCTTGTGGTTTCCTGTATGTCTCATAAGTTCTAATGTATAGAAACTGCAATATTTCCTCTCTGCCATACTTCCCTTTCAGTCATTTAAGAAAGCTAGTAAGAAAATATAGGCCAACGTGCTGCTAACACGCAGGATACTAGCTCTGTTTCCATCTTATCCAGCTGCAAATGGGCAATTGGATCTCAAATGTTTGAGCCAGATTAGGACAAGGCTGAAAATACTGATTTAGGCTCAATTCATTAAAAAAAAAGGCAGGTCAGAAAGAAAGAATCAGGAAAAGACCCTAATATCTATTTGCACAGCCATGCATCTCGATTCTTTTAGATTTCTGTATTTGGTTTTGCCTCTGAATTGATGACCAAATTAAAGCAGTGATTAGGAGTGCATTTAAATACCACTGTAAGAATGGAATGTTGCAGTCTATTTTCCTACATAATCCATGCCAATATATTAATTCACAACTTTGTCACCTAGAGTTGCAATTACTGTAGTATTATTTAAGTTGGTTACACCCAAGATTTATTTGAAAGATGAAGCAAATACAGGGCATTGTCATCAGTAAACTTAAGAGTGTATTATGGTTATACTATCTGAAAATTGTTTTTCCATTAATTATATTAACCTCCCTCTCATTCTCAAAATGGGAGTTGAAGGTGGTGGCTTGCACCTCTGATTTCTTAAGTAGCAGTTGCTTCTCTCTCTCTCCTTCCCTCTGCCGCGATTAAACTAGAAATCCTGACTTCATCCAACCAAATAAAAAAAAAAGGCTGCTTAGCAACATAGCTATAATATCATTAAAGGTGTCACCACCTGGTAGGTTAGAAAACCACCTTTTGGATTATCTGCTGACAGATAAGAGTCAATAGAGAAATAATTGGTCTGGAGGCAAGCTACTGCCAGTCGGTTATTTCATAATGCAAGTCAACTCCTCCATCTAAGTTATTACTCATTAAAAGGAAAATTCTGGATATCATTTATACTTCAGGCTACGTGGAAAAGGTATTACTGTCCTTATTGTAAAGGCAGCACACACTTCAGTAATTATCAAGCACAGACAAGCTTTAAGCATATCCAGAACTGTCAGTAAAAACTAACCAGAGTTCAAGGGGTTTACGTGACATCACTAGCTAGTGCTAACACCAAAAAAGATCACAATAAGAATCTCTATGGAAGAAGAGGCATTTCCACAGAGGAATCAATTTTGAATATTCAAGTGCTATATTAAGTCTAACTTAGCACTTTATCTGGTTATTAGCTGTTCAGGGAGCAAAGCAGTTGCACAAATTCATTTTCTGACTCACATCTCCATAACCTACTTTCTTCCAGGCCCTTATTACATTGCTTCATCACCTCTCACATCTTTAAAAGGCAACTTTCCTCCCCAAAGAGTAAGTCTGGATTGGTCTCTGAAAACCAGCTAATTACTACACAAGCATCAATGTCCGATACTGCTTTCTCCAGTACGTCACAGCTGCTTCTTTTTATGATTTGATATTGCTTGTTTCCTAAATACTCTGCTTTTGTTTCCTTCAGTTTCAGAGGGGAGTTCAGCTTTTCACAGAACTTTGAAAACATAGTACCACCTCAGCTCCTACAACTGTCTACACATTTTATTTTCACATAAACTTCATTATAAGTATCTTGAAGTTCTTCTAAAAATATGAATTCATGCATGCATCTTTGCAATAAATGATTGTATACAGTATTGTACTATTCAGCTAAGGAAGCATCAGACTAAACATATCAAAAGCAAAACGTGCACAGTAAACATTCTTCTCCCAACATTTAAATACTTCCTGGTACAAAAATCTCTTCCTGATTGCCCAGCTGGGCAAAACCAAATTAGTTTAGAACCATTACAGATGAGCACTAACTTTTTGTTCACATACATAAGATGCTTTCCATAAATAGTCTGGTATTAATATTTAAAAGCCATTGATATCAGCATATCCAAAGAGCATGTATAGCGTATATATTACCTGACAATGGCACTAGCATACACAATCCTTTTTCCAGATATTAAATCATAGAATCATAGAATGGTTGAGGTTGGAAGGGACCTCTGGAGGTCATCTGGTCCAACACCCCTGCTCAAACAGGGCCACCTAGAACCAGTTGCCCAGGACCATGTCCAGTCAACTTTTGAATATCTCCAAGGAGGGAGAGTCCACAACCTCCTTGGGCAACCTGTGCCAGTGCTCAGTCACCCTCACAGTAAAAAAGTGTTTCCTGATGTTCTGTGTGTCCTGATCTCTAGGGAACAGCTTCATGCAGCTCTAATCAATTATTAAATGTGCTTACTCTTGGTTTTTACAAGTGAGTTTAAAACCAGCATTTCACAGTAGTTTTGGAACTATATTTTACATCAAACAACACAATAAACTTGTCACCAAATTGCAAAAACTTCAAAGTTTCTTCCCTTGTTAAAATTTATCAAAATCCATTCCTTTGGATTCAGCAGGGACTAAGTAAACATTCGTGCCCAGATTCTCTGTTTACCTTACAAAGCCTCCATGTACATAGTGTGAAAATCTACATACATATATACATATATCAGTTATATACAGGAGAAAAGTAAGTGTGTCAGAACGTCTTGCCATTGCTAATTCACTTCAAGTACAAGGAAAAAGTAAGATGTCAGGGTTACAGGGCTATCCAAACAAAGGAGACAATGTTTTGTAAATATTATGTCTACGGCTGCCCTTGGAGTGTTATCAGGAGAGCTAATAAAACTGGCTAGCAGGCAGAGCTCAGCCTCTCCGAGCTACTGCCTGCAAGAGCCTTCGAATCTTATGTCTCTGTCTCTTGTCTTGGGCCTTCCCTGACAACTAGCTTGGAGAGATCTTCCCCACTGGGAATACTGGGTGAAGATGTCTGGTCCCCAAGCCCCTGCAGGTGCATCTGCAGAGGATGCTGCGGAAGCTCTGCAGTGGTGTATGGAGCGGATACAACAGCTTGAGTCACGGTACTCACAGGAACTGGGATCGTTACTGGGTGAGATAAGGGAAAAGACTCAAGCCTTGATAGAGCAGCTCTGTCGTCGTGTAGAGGCTCTAGAAAGGACAGGCTCTACTTCACCTCCTTCAGTCACCCTCACAGTAAAAAAGTGTTTCCTGATGTTCAGACAGAACCTCCTGCATTTCACTTTGTGCCCATTGCTTCTTGTCCTGTCACTGGGCACCACTGAAAAGAGCCTGGCTCCGTCTTCTTTGCACCCTCCCTTCAGGTATTTATATACATTGATGAGATCTCCCCCCCCCGGAGCCTTCTCTTCTCTTGGCTAAACAGTCCCAGCTCTCTCAGCGTTTCCTCATAAGAGAGATGCTCCAGACCCTTCATCATCTTCGTGGCCCTTCTCTGGACTCTCTCCAGTATGTCCAGGCCTCTCTTGTACTGGGGAGCCCAGAACTGGACACAGGGCTCCAGGTGTGGCCTCACCAGCGCTGAATAAAGTGGAAGGATCACCTCCCTCGACCTGCTGGCAATACTTTGTCTAATGCAGCCCAGGATACTATTAGCCTTGTTTGCAGCAAGGGCACATTGCTGGCTCATGTTCAACTTGGTGTCCACCAGGACCCCCAGGTCCTTTTCTGCCAAGCTGCTTTCAAGCTGGGCAGCCCCCAGCATGTGTACTGGTGCATGGGGTTATCCCTCCCCAGGTGCAGGACTTGGCACTTCCCCTTGTTGAACTGCACGAGGTTCCTGTCAGCCCAATTCTCCAGCTTGTCGAGGTCCCTCTAGATGGCAGCATGACCCCCTGGTGTATCAGCCACTCCTCCCAGTTTGGTGTCATCAGCAAACTGGCTGGGGGTACACTCTGCCCCATCATCCAGATCATTAATGAAGACGTTGAACAGGACTGGATCCAGTATTGATCCCTGGGGTACACCGCTAGTCACTGGCTTCCAACTAGACTGCTACTGATCACCATCCTCTAGGCCCAGCCATTCAGCCAGTTTTCAGTCCACCTCACCGTCTGCTCATCCTGCCCATACATTAACAGCTTATCTATGAGGATCTTATGGGACACAGGGTCAAAGGCCTTCCTGAAGTCCAAGTAGACAAATATCCACTGCTCTCCCTTCATCTACCAAGCCAGGCATTTCATTATAGAAGGTTATCAGGTTGGTCAAGCAAGACTTCCCCTTAGTGAAGCCATGCTGACTACTCCTGGTGATTTTCTTGTCCTTCATATGCCTGGAAATGGTTTCCAGGATTAGTTATTCCATCACCTTCCCAGGGATCGAGGTGAGGCTTACCGGCCTGTAGTTCCCTGGGTCCTCCTTCTTGCCCTTCTCGAAGACGGGAGTGACATTTGCCTTCTTCCGGTCTTCGGGCACTTCTCCCAACCGCCATGATCAATCAAAGATAATCGAGAGTGGCCTAGCAATGACATCTGCCAGCTCCCTCAGCAGTCGTGGGTGCATCCCATCAGGGCCCATGGACTTACATATGTCGGGTTTGCTTAAGTATTCCCTGACCTGATCCTCTCCCACCAAGGGTACATCTTCCTTGCTCCAGACTTTCCTTCTGGTCTCTTGGGCCTGGGATTCCTGAAGGCTGGTCTTCCTAGTAAAGACTAAGGCAAAGGCGGTGATAAATATATATTTATTTATTCTGCAAATCAACAATACACAGATTTCTATGAATTGAAGAATGATGTAAGCTATTTGGAACAGATAGAATTATTTTAAAAAACAGTAAAGGATACACTGCAAAGGCCAAGACAAGCAGACACCACACTACACTGATATTCATTTCTTGTGAGGGCTTCATGATACTGCAATAGGCTTCAGTCACCACATACACGACTGTAGCTGCAACAGTGAAATCCACCAGCCACTGATATTCAGGAAAATAATGCAATGCTGAAAAATACAAGTTTGCAAATCTTAAAAGTACAATGATATTTTTAAGGCAATTACCGACATATACAAAAAGGGATGACAATTAAAAATTATTTTCAAATAATTGAGGTCTAGATCCAATCTAGATCCAGATTATCCAAGTTAAGAGCCACTTATTTTTTCATTCAGCAACCTCTCCTTTTAACCTGAACTTCACTCTTCACCTCTGTTGCTTGATACTGGATTACCACTCAATAATTTATAAGGTTACAAGATTTTATTATTTTATCATCTCAGCTTTTATGCATTAACCTGCTAACTTAAAAAATCATGGCTAATTTAGATCTCAGAATCAAGATAAAAAATGGTTATCCACTGAAGTCTAGCTACAATGCTAGGTAAGAGTTTTGATTCTCTGTTTAAGATTAAAAGCTCATTGACAGTCATTTAATGTACTATATATAATTGCTTCCTCTTTTTCTTTAAAAAACCCAAACTTAAAACATTGATGGTTTGTTCTTCAAGATTTTGATAACACCTCTTGTATAGCAATAACTCATTGTGTAAACGCCATCCTAAACATTCTGGGGAACGTACTGTGTTCCATGCAGGTTGGGTGATTTAAAAAGAGAGAGTTTTTCTTTTTCCCATAGATGCTAGGAACTGCAAAGAACAGTTCTTGACAATGAAGTGCAGTCTGCCCCTCTGTATTGGGTTTGCGTGGCAAGGTTTTGGTAGTGGGGGGGCTACAGGGGTGGCTTCTGTGAGAAGCTGCTAGAAGCTTCCCCCATGTCCGACAAAGCCAATGCCAGCTGGCTCCAAGACGGACCCACTGCTGGCCAACGCTGAGCCAATCAGCGATGGTGGTAGCGCCTCTGTGATAACATATTTAAGAAGGGGAAAAAACTGCCGCGCAACAGCAGCCGGAAGAGAGGAGTGAGAATATGTGAGAGAAATAACTATGCAGACACCAAGGTCAGTGAAGAAGGAGGGGGAGGAGGTGCTCCAGGCGCCGGAGCAGAGATTCCCCTGCAGCCCGTGGTGAAGACCACGATGACACAGGTTGTCCCCCTGCAGCCCATGGAGGTTAATGGTGGAGCAGATATCCACCTGCAGCCCGTGGAGGACCCCACACCGGAGCAGGTGGATGCTCCCGAAGGAGGCTGTAACCCCGTGGAGAGCCCACGCTGGAGCAGGCTCCTGGCAGGACCTGTGACCCCGTGGAGAGAGGAGCCCACGCTGGAGAAGGTTTGCTGGCAGGACCTGTGACCCCGTGGAGAGAGGAGCCCACGCTGGAGAAGGTTTGCTGGCAGGACCTGTGACCCCGTGGAGAGAGGAGCCCATGCTGGAGAAGGTTTGCTGGCAGGACCTGTGACCCCGTGGAGAGAGGAGCCCACGCTGGAGAAGGTTTGCTGGCAGGACCTGTGACCCCGTGGAGAGAGGAGCCCACGCTGGAGAAGGTTTGCTGGCAGGACTTGTGACCCCGTGGGGGACCCACGCTGGAGCAGTTCGTGAAGAACTGCAGCCCATGGGAAAGACCCATGTTGGAGAAGTTCGTGGAGGACTGTCTCCTGTGGGAGGGACCCCATGCTGGAGCAGGGGAAGAGTGTGAGGAGGAAGGAGCAGCAGAGATAACGTGTGATGAACTGACCGCAATCCCCATTCCCCGTCCCCCTGCGCCGCTTGGAGGGGGGAGGAGGTAGAAAAATCGGGAGTGAAGTTGAGCCTGGGAGGAAGGGAGGGGTGGGGGGAAGGTGTTTTAAAATTTGGTTTTATTTCTCATTATCCTACTCTGATTTGATTGGTAATAAATTAAATTAATTTCCCCCAAGTTGAGTCTGGTTTTGCCCGTGACGGTAATTGCTGAGTGATCTCCCTGTCCTTATCTCGACCCACGAGCCTTTCATTATATTTTTTCTCTCCCCTGTCCAGCTGAGGAGGGGGAGTGATAGAGTGGCTTGGTGGGCACCTGGTGGCTAGCCAAGGTCAACCCACCACACCCTCTCAAACACCTTCCTACATCAATGAGGTTAAAAAGTCACAGAATATTACTGAACATTTGACTACAAGGTATCTGATGTCAAAAACATGAAATTGGTTGAACTCAGTTATTTCAATGAAAGTCTGATATTTATTTTGAAATAACTATTTGGTTAGATTTAACATATATTTGCATATATAACTTTTTAAAGATACTTAAACCCTACACTGTATCAGTATCTATAAACTGATGCTTGTTTTATTCTCGGGGAGACCCATTAATGCTATTACTTGAAGCAAATAACACTAATTGAAAATTGTGAATGCTTTGCTTACATGCCAGTTTTTAAAAGCTGTGCATTTCTGTTACAGGTCTTTTCAGCACTGTCCTGGATAATTTAAGCTGCAACATCTCCTGCTCAGCACTATGCTTGCTTGCTTGCTTGCTTGCTTGCTTGCTTTCTATATTTATGCATACAATGCATGCATATAAAAATGTGGCTAGGAGGAAAATACGTATCACATGTATACATATCCATATATGACTTTTATGTAACAGAAAAATTGGTTATGTTTAAGGAGTCAAAAATTAGCATTTATAAAAAAGCCTATTAACTTTCAAAACAAATGCTGTGTATTTCTGCAGTGTTACTTTTGGTTTCTAAATATTTTACTTCAAAATTTCAGATGTGTGGGTGAAAGAACTAGGTTTCAATGCTACAGTACATTTCCTATTTTAGAAGAGCAGAAAGTGTGTTTCAACATCTGCCAGTTATTTTCTTGTACAAAGCTATTTTTATGTCTGTTTCAAATACACTGAGTGATGTGATCCTTTTGGTGTTGTCTCATATTGCTAGGGATGCCTAATGCAGCAATAGATGTGCTTTATGCTGGATTTTACCTGCTCATCCTTTTTTCTAATACTGCTATTAAGATGTCACCCATGGAACAACAAAAGAGACTTAGCCCTAATTTTTGCTTTCTCACTTTCTTTCTTTATAATCAGTTGTACTGTTATTCTTTCATTAACTATTGAAAAAAGATATTCCAGTATTTATTGCAAATAAACACTCGATAGAAAACAACATCAGGATATATTTGATATAATATGTTTTTGTTTGCATCCACTTATTCTTACCTATAGTGTCCCTTTCAGTCACAGACTTTGTTTCCAGATGAAGACCAATGTCTTTTGGAATGGTTAGGGGCTTGTTTTCAATATGACCATTATATTTTCTGTAAAAAAAAAAAAAAAAGTAAATAAAATACACACAGATATAACAAAACTAACTTGTTCGTTATATAATAGCATTTCAAATTTAAGTAGTATGCAGACCATTTTTTCCCCCACGTACAAACATTTTCATCTAGCTAGGTAAAAGCATTAATTCAAGTTCAAATAAGCACGTATCTTGAGAAACAACCAGGTATGTCAATAATTATTAGCTTTACCTTGCAAGCCTCTGAAATACTACTGTGGTTACACATACAGGTCTAAATGTCATCTATATGTTATGTCCTGAGTATGTATTAGGACAGGATCTGGTGGGCACCATCTACTCCAGCACACCGGTTTCCTCTGAAAGGAAGCTTCACGGTTCAGACAGGAAGGAAGCTATAGGGTGTGTTATGAAAATTCCCTTTCCTAACTATTATATCAATCAGTCTTTATAGTATGAAAGTGTATTAACTTTGTTAAATATATTAGTTCACATTATACGCTGTGATGTAATGAGGTAGTGGAATTTTACTGGAGACTTTGGTATTGTTCACGCTTAAGTAAAACAAACTAAAGGACAGCCCAGCCCTGGAAATAAGGACTTTGCTTCTTGGAAGCTTAGAGCTATCCATGAAGGATAAAGGTTACCCCTGGACAACCAAGATAACACCAGCATCCTAGCCCCTCTGACACGCCTTTGAAACCCTCCCAGCGTCGCCTGGCATCACAGATGAGTAACTATAGCAAGACTGACTCCAGGGACATCTGGATCAATAGACAAGCAGCAAGAATGCTGCAGAAATATAGTTGCTTTGCAAAATTTTCCTATGATTAGTAATCGGTAGTGTGGGTGTTAGTGATTAGTCAAATCGTGTTGTACCTGAATGTTTGAAGGGTATAAGAACCCCGTGTAAAACCACATCCAGGGTGCCCCAATTTGGCTGGGACACTTCATGCACATGAATAAATATTTACCCTTATAATTCTATACTTTGCGTCCTAGCCTCTCTCCTCAGTTGGCACGGGCCAGTTATGAATTTTTGTGGCAGGTGTTCCAATTGGTTCCCCCAGCCTTAACAGTTTATTGATATGAGTACAGGTACAGTACAGAACATATCCACCCTGCCACAGAAATACACTGAAGAAAATCAAAGCTAATTTGAGACTTTTCAGTTGAGGTCTAGGCCAGTAGACTAAAAGACAGCAGTGTTAAAGTCTTTGGATTGAAAGTAAGTAAGTGAGTAATACATACTTGGGAGTGTTAATTTATTGATCATTCACCGGAAATAACAAGCAATAATTGATCTCAGAAGATAACCAAAGTTGTTAGGAAAAAAATAAATATCAAATTTTCAAAATAGCGTTGGGTCCTTTTGTCACAATAGGGTGGCTTAGCAAGTATGTCACCTGAGCTGGACTAACCTAGATCCTTGAAAGATCTATCCTACTAGCCATCAAGCAAAGACAAATTTAAGATAGCTTTCTAATCTAAAAGGAAATGTAAAAATATCATATTTATTTCAATTCATATCCTGCTTATGAAAATAAGCCCCCCAAAAATGTATCACTGTATTAGTAATCCTAGAAAACTAATACAATTTAAAAAGCAATAACCCAGCATGCTCTCTTTGGGCAAAGCAGCAAAGTTAAGTACATTGTGATGCAGAGGCAGGGTTCAAAGCTGTGTTCCAGGTTTTAACCACTCCTGCACAGCATGACAGCAATATACAGAAGCTTCATAAAGAATCACACAAAGAGCCATTTACTCCTATCATACTAGGTAGCTATTTGCTTATACAAAGGGAAAGAATAAGGCAAGCAAAGGTTGATCCTCCTCGCACTGCTAAAACCCTTCCTGGCTTCCAGCATTAAGCAACTTGGGGATAACCTGAGCCAGGGATTGCAACCTCTGAAACCATCATTTTTAATAAGTGACATGAATTTGTTGAATACCTTTCTGAACCAGTCTGAGATCTGTTGACCTTCAAAGTATCTTGTAGCAGCAAGTTCCACAATTTGTGTCCCAAATTAAAAAGTGCTTAAACCTACTCTAATTTAATTCAGCATCTCCTTGTATAACATGGCAGTAAGTTTATTACTCCCTATCCACCTTCTTGCAAAGTGGATACATACCTCTAGCAAAACCGTCCCCTCAATCAGTTCCTAGACTAGTAAATCTTAGCCTACTCCTCCTTGTGTGGAAGCCTTACTTCTAGTCATCATTGTTGACCTTTTCTAGTTCTACTAAATAGTCTTCGAAATACGGTACAAACAAAAGTACGTCTTATAATATAGAATATGAAGTTAGATTATGTTTTCCAGTTGGGATGGTGCTTTTCCCGGTGATCGCGCGAAGGCCAGCTTTCTTTTGTCCCGTTCGGGTTTTTTAACCCCCTGCTCAGTCTGCGCCAGAGGGGGCAGAGTGGGGCAGAGTACACCACGGATTTCCTGCGCATGTCGTCGGAGCTGAATTGGAGGGAGGATGACCTTTTGTTACCCCTCTATATTCATGGCCTGGCCGGCGATGTTCGTACAGAGGTAGCCCGAAAGCTGGCGCCGGAAGATTTTGCAGGTTGCCACTAAACGTGCTTCTGAAGCGGAGCAGCTTTTGCGCTTGCCCGGTTCTGCTCCGGTTTCGGGCCCCCGCTCCCTCCCGGCGTCCCCCCTGCTTGGCGGGGGGGCAGGCACCATGCTGGCGGTGCCAGGGGTGGGGCCCGTGTGGCCGGGACGGGAGCTCGGACCGCGGTGGCTCCTCCCCGAATCCGCCCTGCCCGCCTCCGCCCTGCTGCTCGCGGCGGGGTGGAACCCATTGCAAATCAGGGCAGGGTTTGCCCAGTCCCCCTCTCCCCCTGCTGAGGACTCTGCCGAGACGACGGTCGATTTGGCTACCTTTGGGAACAGTTAGGATTTTCCACCGTTTTCTGAACTGTCCCTTTCAGCGCCCGGTATTGTGGGGTCGAGAAACAGCTCCGGCCAGCGCGGGAAGGGAGGTCGCCGCCGGCGTAGATGGGGCGAGCCCAGGTGCCCTGCTCCTCACGGTGTCAGTCTCGCTTCCGCTCCCGGACGGCAGAGCGGTCGCTGCTGAGGCCCTGGTGGACTCTGGCTCTTGTAGGAATATGATTTCTGCAGAGTCTAAAAAAGGCTCGTGCGCCATTAGAGCGCCGATCTGTCCCTTGCCCTGTTTTTGCTACTGACGGTTTTTGCTAAACTCGCCGGCAGTGGTCCCACTGAGTGGCAGACCCCGCTCCTGCAGCTCTCCGTCGCCCCAGGATGCTGGGAGTTTATTTCTTTTTCTGTCCGCTCTATGCCCTTCTATCCAATCATCCTGGGTACGCCTTGGTTAGTCCGGCACGATCCGGTGGTCGATTGGGCACAGAGACGAATTTACCTTCCTGTGGGTGAATGGGTGAAGTGCGGGGAGTGCTGCTGCCTCCCCCCTCCCGCCGCAGCCGGTGGGGTACAGCGCCCTCTCCCGGCGCCGGTTGCTGACCAGGGTTCCGAGCAGGCCCTAGTGCCCACCGGGTGTCCCGTGCCGGCAGCGCCAACTCCCCCGAGCCACCTGCTGGCCTGTTGGGGGCGCTGCCGCCAGAATTTAGGGACTTTTTGGACGTTTTTGAGCAAAAGCGAGCAGAGACATTAACCGCCCCCCCCCCCCCCCATCGGGTGTATGATTGTTCCATCGAGCTGTTCCCAGACGCTCCTCTCCCTTTGGGCCATATCTGTCCTCTGTCACAGCCAGACATGGTGGCCTTGAAGGCTTATACTGAGGATGGTTCAGCCTGGGGTTTTATTCAATACTCCCCTCCCTTGGTGCCACTATAATTTTTGTAAAGAAGGATGGAAGCTTGAGGCCATGTGTGGAGTATCAGGGATTGAATAATATTGCCATCAAGAACCCAGTACCCCCTGCCCCTCACTCCTGAGTTGTTGGAGCATTTACAGGGGGCATGCTGGTTTACTTAAAGTGGCTTATAATCTTATTTGTGTTCATCAGGGCAACAAGTGGAAAACGGCCTTTTTTTGCATGTATGGCCATTTTGAGTATCGTGTGATACCTTTTGGTCTGTGTAATGCCCCTGCTACCTTTCAGGGCTTTGTCAACGATGTTTTCTGTGACTTGCTGGACAGTTATGTCATTGCACATCTGGATGACATTTTAGTTTACTCGAGGACGTGGGAGGAACATGTTGTTCATGTTCGAGAGGTTCTCTCCCACCTTTGGCGTCACTGCCTTTATGCAAAGCTGGAGAAGTATGCCTTCCCCCAACAGCGTATAGACTTCCTGGGTTACTCAATTGCCCCCGAGGGCGTGAGCATGGACATGAAAAAGATTGATGCCTTTCTTTGTTGGCAGTCTCCCTTGACGGTGTGTGGTGTGTGCAGCGCTTTTTGGGCTTTGCTAATTTTTATCGGCGTTTTACTTGGAATTTTGCTCAAAAGGTTGCTCCGCTCACAGCACTGACTCATAAGGGTGTCCCTTTTCAGCGGACACACGAGGTTCAGGGGGCCTTTGACGACTTGAAGCAGGCGTTTATGACAGTCCCGGTTTTGGCCCACCTGGATACAAGTCATCCTTTTGTGTTGGAGGCAGATGCTTCTGCCCATGCCATCAGGGCAGTACTTTCTCAGTGTGGTTCACTGGATGGACAGCTTCATCCTTGTGCCTATTTTTCCTGCCAGATGACTGCTGCAGAGAGGAATTACGATGCCTGGGATGAAGAGTTGTTGGCCATCGGGGAGGCATGTGCTGAGTGGAGGCACCTTCTTGTGGGTCCTGCTGAGCCCCCTTTGGTTCTGACTGACCATCAAAATCTGGAATATTTTAGGAACCTGAAGTGCCTCTCTCCCAGTTGGCTTGTTGGGCAACTTTTCGCTCTCAGTTTCCATTTACTGTCACCTACAGGCTGGGTAAACAGAATGGCAGGGCAGATGCCCTGTCACGTCAGGAAGCCTCAGCGGGAGATGCTGAGGCAGATCTGCTCTCCTGTCATTTTTCTCTCTGCAAAATTTTTTTGCGGCTGTGCCAGCCAATACCTTGGTTCTGTGCATCAGGTGATGGCCGGTGATCCTTTGGCCATGCAGTTTTGGGCAGGGGATACTTCACAGAATCTGCAGGAGAAGGATGGTTGTCTGTATCACGATGAGCAGCTGTATATCCCTGCCGACCCACTGTGCACACAAGGTCCTTCAGCACTGTCATGGCACACTGACAGCAGGGCACGGTGGTCATCAGAAGACTGCATCAAGTCACACAGAGCTACTGGTGGCCTATGGTGCATGCTGATATCGCAAGCTACGTTCAGACTTGCGATGTCCATGCCAGGGCCAAGAGACTGATGTAGAGGCTACGGGGACTATTACAACTCTTACAAACTCCTGAGCGGCCATGGCAAATTATTTCAATGGATTTTATTGTGGACTTGCCTGTGTCTCGGGGGCATACAGCAAGCGGTGCTTGCGGTGGTGGACTTGTTTACGAAGGTGGCTATTTTTGTTCCACTAAAGAGGCTGCCCATGGCCCCTCAGACTGTACACTTGGTTTTGCAGCTACTGCTTCACTGTCATGGTCTGCCGGATAGCGTGGTGACAGATGAAGGGGCCCAGTTTACTGCTCAGTTCTTGAGGCAGCTTATGTGCCTGCTGGGGGTCCAACTCCGTCTTTCCACCCTTTATCACCCACAGTCTAATGGTCAGATGGAGCAGGTAAACCAGATCCTGGAGCAGTATCTCCACTGTTATATTAATAAACATCAAGATGACTGGGTCTCTCTGTTACTGTTGGCAGAATTTGCACATAACAGCAGTGTCCACTCTTCCACGCAGCAGACCCCTTTTTACGCACAGTACGGTTTTCATCCCTGTGACCACCCAGCTACTCCAGTGGCTGTCCAGGGGTTTTCTCCTGAGGACTCCCTTGAGCGGTTGCAGTATATGCATTTGGTTCTTCAAGAGCAGCTGGAAAAAGCAAAGGCTGCTTACAAAGACTATGCAGATAGTCATTGGCGACCAGCGCCGGACTTTGTGGTTGGGGACTATGTTTGGTTGTCCAGTGAACATGTTTGTTCTGTGCATCCTTCTTCTAAGTTGGACCACCGTTACCTGGGCCTGTATAAAATCCTGAAAGGGTTAAAGCCAAGATAGACAAAGCCACTGCATCAAAATGCCTCCTGAAAGCCTAGGGGCAAGGAGTATATTTAAATATCTTAGTCACTTAACTAAACAAAAGAAAGGCCTTTGTGATTTAGAGAGTAGTTAGAATGGTTGTAAGATAAGGGGGCTCCGGGATAATCCCATCTCAGACAACGGGGCCTTGGGAGAACAAATGCACGGAAGATAGGAGGTCACAAAAGAATGACAACAGCAGCCTTGAAGGACACCCTTTACGTGATCCTAGGACTGAGTTTGCGCAGAAGCAAAGGTCAATCAGCGAACACAGTGAAGAAGACTACGAGCCTTCATCTGAAGACCCCCAAAGACCACCTGAAGACCACCATGGGAGACGACTGCGCATGCGGATCGGACATTTGCATATGTTAATAAGTTCCAGGAAATCTCATGTTTATGTAAATGAATTCTCGGAAATCCTGTGAATATGTAGGATTTTATAGTATATAATCTCTGAAAGTCTACCAGATCGGTGGAGCACTTATGGTGGAGAATCCCCAGTGCTGCCCAGCGCTGCAATAAAGAATACCTGCTTAATAGTAACTTCGTTGCTATTGAGTTTCATTTCAGGGACTCTCTGAATACTCCGTTTCTCCCTTGGGGGAATTCAGACTGTGAGGAGAAGCATCCGTGAATTTTTGTATCAGCACCATGCTCTTGTTTTTGCTGTGCATGTTGAAGATTGGTGTGGGTTTTTTCAGTTTGCTGTGCTTTGCCGTAATGAGTGATGTTTTGCCTGGAAGATTGGTTATTAAAACACTGTCCTTGAGTGCTATCTGGTATTTGGGTTCTGTAGTGAAGCCATTACTGTACTTTGGGTACCACCTCATGGAGACAATTAGCAATTATACCTCTTCCTCTGAGAGGTTTTTTATGGAGGAAATACAGGATGGCACCTTCACTGCCCTCTTCTATGATGTTTCCTCCTTCATTACAACAACTTTTCATTATCTTGAGCATCCTTGGGTAGTTAAGATATATCCATTGATAGTTCTTGGGAATTTTGTTTCAGTTTTACCTAAGGTTAATAAGCAGCTCAAGAATATCATCCAGAGATCTCCTCCAAGGCTGGATAGTTATGAGTGGCAGGGTGTGTGGGAGAGTATGGGCAAGTACCTAGGAAAATGGGCACCTCCAGTGTTTTGGAACTTCACCCCCGAACAAGCGTAGAATCCTGAAAAACTAGTAAAGTATTTGGAAAAAGTATGTTGTCACCCTGGCAACTCCAGAGAGACACAGATCACTGCAATGTGCTGGGGCCTGGCCCATGCCTACCGAGCCCTATTCAACACTATTCAGTACCCTCAAGGGGAAGAGAAGGTCTCTGGATCGGACGACAAAATGACGGCCCCCGTGGCTGCGCCGGCCCCTGCCACAGGCACTGCGGCTGCGCCAGCCCCCGCGATAGGCGCTGCGGCTGAACCAGAGAACCAACCCGTGCCAGTGTCACTTGCCCCTATACAGAAGAAAAAATACACAAGGAAATCAGCTCGTTTAGTAAGGGACGAAGATGAACCAGGGCCATCAGGAGAACTGGAGGAGGAAGAGGCAGAACCCATAAATGAGATGGTAACCACCCAATCCCTGTCCCTGAGTGAGCTGCGAAATATGCGAAAAGAATTCGGTCATCGTCCAGGCGAGCACATCATCACCTGGCTGCTCCGATGCTGAGATAATGGGGCCAGTAGCCTGGAATTAGAGGGTAGGGAAGCCAAGCAGCTGGGATCCCTTTCTAGGGAAGGGGGCATTGACAAAGCGATTGGAAGAGGGGCACAAGCCCTCAGCCTCTGGAGGCGACTCCTGTCAGGTGTGAAGGAAAAGTATCCCTCCAAGGAAGATGTTATATGTCACCCAGGCAAGTGGACCACCATGGAGAGAGGTATCCAGCACCTGAGGGAATTAGCTGTGCTGGAAGTGATTTATAATGACCTGGACAACGAGCAGTTATCCAAAGATCCAGATGAAGTCCAATGCACACGACCCATGTGGCGGAAGTTTGTACGGAGCGCACCATCATCAAACGCAAACTCATTGGCAGTAATGACCTGGAAAGATGAAGAGGGACCAACGGTGGATGAAATGGCTGGCCAACTCCGACAATACGAAGAGTCTCTCTTCCTCCCTACAGGCCTGTGTCTCGGCTGTGGAGAAACTGTCCCGGGAGTTCCAGCAACACGAAGAGGATATATCCTACTCCTCACCTGTACGGACCAGTATCTCAGCCATTAGGAGTAAGCGTCCCTCTGTTCAAGAGAGAAGATATAGTGGATACACACCATGGGCCACCCTGTGGTTTTATCTGCGTGACCACGGGGAGGACATGAGGAAGTGGGATGGAAAATCTACCTCGACCCTAGAGGCACGGGTACGTGAGTTGCAAGGAAAAACAATCACAAAAGGTGGTTCTCCCAGGAGAGTTGCGGCTCCAGTTTCCAGCGAGCAGTTCCCCAGACAGAGCAGAAGGGCTGATTTTGTTTCTGATCTTAATAAAGGGGTTTTTGATTCGCATTTACAAGAAGTGAGTAACGAATGCTATGACCAGGACTAGAGGGGCCCTGCCTCCAGCCAGGTGGAGGAGAGGGACAACCGGGTGTACTGGACTGTGTGGATTCGATGGCCTGGCACATCAGCCCCACAGGAGTAGAAGGCTTTAGTAGACACCAGTGCACAGTGTACCCTCATGCCATCAAGCTATGAAGGGGCAGAACCCATCTGTATTTCTGGAGTGACAGGGGGATCCCAAGAGCTGACTGTATTGGAGGCTGAAGTGAGCCTAAGCGGGAAGGAGTGGCAGAAGCACCCCATTGTGACTGGCCCAGAGGCTCCGTGCATCCTTGGCATAGACGACCTCAGGAGAGGGTATTTCAAGGACCCAAAAGGGTATCAGTGGGCTTTTGGTATAGCTGCCTTGGAGACAGAGGAAATTAAACAGCTGTCTACCCTGCCCGGTCTCTCGAAGGACCCTTCTGTTGTGGGGTTGCTGAGGGTCAAAGAACAACAGGTACCAATTGCTACCACAGCAGTGCACCGGCGGCAATATCGCACCAAAAGAGACTCCCTGATTCCCATCCATAAGCTGATTCGTCAACTGGAGAGCCGAGGAGTGATCAGCAAGACACACTCACCCTTTAACAGTCCCATATGGCCAGTGCGAAAGTCTAATGGAGAGTGGAGACTAAGAGTAGACTATCGGGGCCTCAATGAAGTCACGCCGCCTCTGAGTGCTGCTGTGCCGGACATGCTAGAACTTCAATATGAATTGGAGTCAAAGGCAGCCAAGAGGTATGCCACCATTGATATCGCTAATGCCTTTTTCTCAATCCCTTTGGCAGCAGAGTGCAGGCCACAGTTTGCTTTCACTTGGAGGGGCGTCCAGTACACCTGGAATCGACTGCCCCAGGGGTGGAAACACAGCTCCACCATTTGCCACGGACTGATCCAGACTGCATTGGAACAGGGTGGGGCTCTGGAACACCTGCAATACATTGATGACATCATCGTGTGGGGCAACACAGCAGCAGAAGTTTTTGAGAAAGGGAAGAAAATAGTCCAAATCCTTCTGGAGGCCGGCTTTGCCATAAAACAAAGTAAGGTCAAGGGACCTGCACAAGAGATCCAGTTTTTAGGAATAAAATGGCAAGATGGGCATCGTCAGATCCCAATGGATGTAATCAACAAAATCACAGCCATGTCCCCACCAGCCAGCAAAAAGGAAGCACAAGCTTTCTTGGGCATTGTGGGTTTTTGGAGAATGCATATTCCAAATTACAGTCTGATCATAAGCCCTCTCTATCAAGTGACCCGGAAGAAGAATGATTTCAAATGGGGCCCTGAGCAACGACAAGCCTTTGAACAAATTAAACGGGAGATAGTTCATGCAGTAGCCCTTGGGCCAGTCCGGGCAGGACAAGATGTAAAAAATGTGCTCTACACTGCAGCCGGGGAGAATGGTCCTACCTGGAGCCTCTGGCAGAAAGCACCGGGGAAGACTCGAGGTCGACCCCTAGGGTTTTGGAGTCGGGGATACAGAGGATCCGAGGCCCGCTATACTCCAACTGAAAAAGAGATATTGGCAGCATATGAAGGGGTTCGAGCTGCTTCAGAAGTAATTGGTACTGAAGCACAGCTCCTCCTGGCACCCTGACTGCTGGTGCTGGGCTGGATGTTCAAAGGGAGGGTCCCCTCTACACATCATGCAACTGATGCTACGTGGAGTAAGTGGGTCGCACTGATCACACAACGGGCTCGAATAGGAAACCCCAGTCGCCCAGGAATCTTGGAAGTGATCATGGACTGGCCAGAAGGCAAAGATTTTGGAATATCGCCAGAGGAGGAGAAGGTGATGCGTGCCGAGGAGGCCCCACCATATAATAATCTGCCGGAAAATGAGAAGCAATATGCCCTGTTCCCTGATGGGTCCTGTCATCTTGTGGGGAAGCATCGGAGGTGGAAAGCTGCTGTATGGAGTCCTGTACGACAAGTTGCAGAAACTGCTGAAGGAGAAGGTGAATCGAGTCAGTTTGCAGAGGTGAAAGCCATCCAGCTGGCTTTAGATATTGCTGAACGAGAAAAGTGGCCAATGCTCTATCTCTGTACTGACTCATGGATGGTGGCAAATGCCCTGTGGGGGCGGTTACAGCAATGGAAGCAGAGCAACTGGCAGCGCAGAGGCAAACCCATCTGGGCTGCCGCATTGTGGCAAGATATTGCTGCCCAGATAGAGAACCTGGTTGTAAAAGTACGTCACATAGATGCTCACATACCCAAGAGTCAGGCCACTGAAGAACATCAAAACAATCAGCAGGTGGATCAGGCTGCTAAGATTGAAGTGGCTCAGGTGGATCTGGACTGGCAACATAAGGGTGGATTGTTTCTAGCTTGGTGGGCCCATGACACCTCAGGCCATCAAGGAAGAGATGCAACATGCAAATGGGCTTGTGATCGAGGGGTGGACCTGACCATGGACACTATTGCACAGGTTATCCATGAATGCGAAACATGCGCTGCAATCAAGCGAGCCAAGCGGTTCAAGCCTCTCTGCTATGGAGGACGATGGCTGAAATATAAATACGGGGAGGCCTGGCAGATTGATTATATCACACTCCCACAAACGCGCCAAGGCAAGCGCCATGTGCTTACAATGGTGGAAGCAACCACCGGATGGCTGGAAACATATCCTCTGCCCCATGCCACTGCCCGGAACACCGTCCTGGGTCTTGAAAAGCAAGTCCTATGGCGACATGGCACCCCAGAAAGAATTGAGTCAAACAACGGAATTCATTTCTGAAACAGCCTCATAGATACCTGGGCCAAAGAGCATGGCATTGAGTGGGTATATCACATCCCCTATCATGCACCAGCCTCTGGGAAAATAGAACGATACAATGGACTGTTAAAGACTACACTGAAAGCAATGGGCGGTGGAACGTTCAAACATTGGGATACACATTTAGCAAAGGCCACCTGCTTAGTCAACACTAGGGGATCTGCCAGTCGAGCTGGCCCTGCCCAATCAAGACTTTTACGTACTGTAGAAGGGGATAAAGTCCCTGTAGTGCACATAAAAAATATGCTGGGGAAGACAGTCTGGGTTACTCCCGCCTTAGGCAAAGGTAAACCCATTCGTGGGATTGCTTCTGCTCAGGGACCTGGGTGCACTTGGTGGGTGATGTGGGAGGATGGGGAAGTCCGATGTGTACCTCAAGGAGACTTGATTTTGGATGAAAATAGCCAATGAACTGAATTATATAATGTTTGTTGCTATATAATACTGTATGTCATCACTTCTGTGATTACTATATGACATATCAACAGTATACAGTAAGCATCACCCAAATTAATGAAGAATGAACTCTGAGGAAACCAAGCGAAGTGCAGAGGTGATAGAACTAGAACTGGCTTCAGCATGCTACAATCCAACACCACACACTACCTCTCCTGCCCAGAAAGACCGTTATGACAGATGAATCCCAAAGTCATAAACTAAACGAACTCAACAAACGTTCTAGAGGGATAGCATATAGACTAAGGGAATGATACTCGTGTATTGTATCAAAGGAAAGGAAGGGGGTGGTCGTTAATGAGGATGTGTTGGATAATGTGGGACCTGGGCATGACGTAAATATTATGGAATAAGGGGTGGATACTGTCCTGGTTTCAGCTGGGATAGAGTTAATTTTCTTCTTGATAGCCGGTATGGGGCTGTGTTTTGGATTTAGGATGAGAACAATGTCGATGATGATACACTGATGTTTTGGTTCTTGCTAAGTAGTTGCTAAGTGGTGCTCACACTGGTCAAGGACTTTTCAGCTTCCCATGCTCTGCCGGGTGCACAAGAAGCTGGGGGGGGGGCACAGCCAGGACAGCTGACCCAGACTGGCCAAGGGGCTATTCCATACCACATGACGTCATGCTCAGTATATGAGCGGGGGGGAGTTGGCCGGGGGAGGGGCAACGATCGCTGCTTGGGGGACGTGCTGGGCATCGGTCGGCGGGTGGTGAGCAATTGTAGAGTGTATCGCTTGCTTTGTATTACTATTGTACTATTATCACTTGTTTTTATTATTATTGTTATTATTACTATTACTACTGTTCTAGTTTTATTTTACTGTAGTTATTAAACTGTTCTTATCTCAACCCACGAGTTTTCCCCTTTTGCCCTTCCGATTCTCTCCCCCGTCCCACTAAGGGGGGAGTGAGCAAGCGGCTGCGTGGTGCTTAGTTGCCAGCTGGGGTTAAACCACGACAAAGGCTCATATTGGTGAAACACGTAACTTAAAGCTATAGTTATGTAACTGAAGTTATTTTAAATATGAATAAATATCACTGGTTAAATGCACAGTTATAAATTGTAATACTATTAACTATTTTGCTTAAATTTGTTACAGAAAATTTGGATAAAATGTTTTTCTGAATATTAAAGAATATTGTGACAAACGTGTAATACTGAAGCATTATATATTAAAGAAAAGGCTTAATTTTTTAGCCCAACATTTGGCAAATAAGGTTGCTACCCATGTAGCTTAAGTAAGAAATTGAAAAAAAAAATGCCTTGATTTTATGATAAACAGGTTATATGTGCAGTTTATGAATTAACACAAAAGTTAGATATTAAGAATTTTAAGAGAGCAGTTTATATTGTAATAAAAAAAAAAAGACCAAAGGAAACCACCTATGTCACCAAAAAGCAAGTTACTGGGTATTTGTTTTAAACATAGCCAATTCGGAAATCTTGCATAGATTACATAGCAAGCTCCACCACCTCAGGATCAGTCTTGGTTCTTGCCCCAATTACACTTCTGGTGAGGCTGTTCCAGAGCTTCGTGACTGAAGATCAGAAATCTGTTTCCAGCTTAAGTTGATTGATAGACAGCTATCCTATCCTTCTCGGACTCTTTTTGCTAGGTTAAACAAGGCAAGCTCTTTTAGCCTCCTCTTGCAAGATAGTCTTTCTGTTTCCTGGATCATCCTAGCAGTCCTTCTCCTCACCTGTTTGAGTCTGAATTCATTTTTCTTGAACATGAGTGATCAGAACTGTACACAGTAATCCAGATAAAGTTCTACATCAGTGGCCTTGTGCAACAGGATTAACACTTCCCTCTCTCTTTACTGGAAATACCTCACCTAATATATCCTAGGAGCACATTTACCTTTTTCACAGCTGCATAAGAGTGGCGGCTCACAGTAATCCTGTGTTCAACTAATATGCTCAAATCTTTCTCATCTTGCTTCAAGATGAAGAGCTTCAATCGTATATAAGATTTCCTATTCTCAGTCTTCATCTAAATGAATAGATTCATTAAGAAAATTATTGCCATCAAATTAGCAATGTCACAGACCACTTTTGGAGACTGTGAATTACCTAGTTCTGTACAATTTGGGCATGCTAAGCTCTCTGCTAAACCAAAAGAACACAGTTCAGTACAGAGCTGTGGCAATCAAAGCAAGCAGGGCAATCATATGCAAGAAGTTTTAGACACACAAAACCAAAAGTTTGCCAGTGAAGTTGTTATATGGATTAAAAAAAAACAAAACACCAAAAACTTAAAACAAGTTTTTACCTATCTTTTTTGCTCTTGCCTCTTTGTTTCCCTGCAAAAAGTCTTAGATCTTCTTCAGTAGGATGCTGATACCATTGTAAACTAAAGAAAAAAAAACACTCAAGTAAAACAATGTCAGAATGAGCAATTCAGAGTGCTTTTTAAAAAGAAAACTATATATCGTCACATATACATACACACATTAAACCATGTTTTGCAGCACCTAACCAAAATACCTTTGTGTTAAAGTACCAACACTGTCTCAACTGATCAATTACAGATAAACTTCAGTTCTCTTCAGCATAAAAGACACGTGCTCATCATTAGAAAGGTTTGCAACTATCAACGCACCATTCAAGTGAAAGCACTTGTGCTTCTTAAAACACCAAATTTTCAAGCTGTCATCAACCACAGCAGAAAAGGCAGTACCTATATTGGAAAAAGGTCACTATATCATTACAATTACCTATGAGAATGATGTTCTAAATGATTTTATTAAGGATAACTACTCTTCTCAAAAAAGAGTAATTTTAAAAAATCTGCAACAGCTATTATGGAATAACCATAACCAGTCTTTTTTCTTACACAGACCAGATCTTAACATCTACATTCCTGTCCTAAAAAACACCACAGTGATATCTTCAACTCTTACTAGAAAGAAGAAAAAATGAACAGCACAGCTTACAAAAGCATAGATATTTGTAAATTAAAGGTATTTAACCGTAGCGTAGAAAAATATTTGTACATTGGGTTTACATGGGGAGGTTTTGGTAGCGGGGCGGGCAGGTCTGCAGGGGTGGCATCTGTGAGAAGACACCAGAAGCTGCCCCCATGTCAGACAGAGCCAGTTCCAACTGGCTCCAAAACGGACCCACCACTGGCCACAGCCAAGCCAATCAGCAATGTTGGTAGCGTCTCTGTGATATCATATTTAAGAAAGGGTAAAAAACACTGTGCAGCAGCTGTGAGAGAGAAGTGAGAAAAAAAATGAGGGCAACGATCCTGCAGACACCAAGGTCAGGGAAGAAAGAGGGGGAGGAGGTGCTCCAGGCACCGGAGCAGAGATTCCCCTGCAGCCCATGGTGAAGACCACAGTGAAGCAGGTTGTCCCCCTGCAGCCCATGGAGGTCCACACCGGAGCACATATCCACATTGCAGCCCGTGGGGGACCCCTAACCGCAGCAGGTGGACGTACCCTGAAGGAAGCTGCAGCCCGTGGAGAGCCCACACTAAAGCAGATTTTCCTGAAGGTCTGTAGTCCGTGGTAGGGACCCCATGCTGGAGAAGGGGAAAAGCGTGAGGAGGAAGGAGCGGCAGAGATAAACTGTTATGATCTGACCGCAACCCCCATTCCCCATCCCCCTGTGCCGTTCAGGGTGGGGGAAGGCACATAGAATGGCTTGGGTTGGAAGGGACCTTTAAAGGTCATCTAGTCCGACCCCCTGCCATGGGCAGGCACATCTTCAACTAGATCAGGTTGCTCAAAACCCCATCCAACCTGACCTTGAATGTTTCCACAGATGGGGCATCTACCACCTCTCTGGGCAACCTGTTCCAGTGTTTTACCACCCTCATTGTAAAAAAAATTATTCCTAATGTCCAAGCTAGATCTACCCTCTTTCAGTTTAAAACCGTTGCCCCTTGTCCTGTCACTACAGGCCCTGGTAAAAAGTCTCTCTCCATCTTTCTTATAAGCCCCCTTTAAGTATTGAAAGGCCGCAATAAGGCCTCCCCAGAGCCTTCTCTTCTCCAGGCTGAACAACCCCAACTCTCTCAGCCTTTCCTCATAGGAGAGGTGTTCCAGCCCTCTGATCATTCTCGTGGCCCTCCTCTGGACCTGCTCTAACAGGTCCATGTCTGTCTTGTACTGGGGACCCCAGAGCTGGATGCAGTACTCCATATGGGGTCTCACGAGAGTGAAGTACAGGGGGAGATTCACCTCCCTCAACCTGCTGGCCATGCTTCTTTTGATGCAGCCCAGGATACGGTTGGCTTTCTGGGCTGCAAGCACATATTGCCGGCTCACATCCAATTTTTCATCCCCCAGTATTCCCAAATCCTTCTCTGCAGGGCTGCTCTCAGTCCATTCATCCCCCAGTCTGTATTGATATTGGGGATTGTCCAGACCCAGATGCAGGCCCTTGCACTTGGCCTTGTTGAACTTCATGAGGTTCACATGGCCCCACTCCTCAAGCCTGTCCAGGTCCCTCTGGATGGCATCCCTTCCCTCAGGCATGTCAACTGCACCACTCAGCTTGGTGTCTTTGACACTAAACTAAACTTTAGTGGGGGATGGGAAGGTTGAAAGGAAGAACAATGGTGGGACAAAAATGCAATGCATGCTTTAGGAGAAACTCCCAATTTTGGAAGTTTGATTGCTGGTATAATGAAGTGTTTAACAGGCACTTGCACAGAGCTCATTGATATCATCTTAAAATAATTTAAAAATTAGTATAATGGATAAGTAAGAGTTCAAGCTGGCAATGCTATAAAGAACACAATGTGTTTAATAGGGGTTTCCACATAGTCTGTATCAGTAGGTGCTATTGTGCTAAATATTTGACTGATGCTGGAATTTGTTCAACAGAAAAGAAGTTTAGTACAAGCTAATAATATACTACAGAAATTATTAACATTGAATGTTACAAGTTTCCCCTGAAGGAATTCACTGCCAGTTCAAACACTAAAAAAAACAAAAACAATCCACCACAAAAAAAAAAAAAAAGAAACCCACAATTGAATGTACATATACAGGCATCTTGAAATGAACTGGTCACTTAAAGTTCCTGGCTTTTCTGTTTTTGAATGGTGATGTGTTTATCCGCCCTCCACAAATGGGAGGGCTCTCTCACGTAGATATTTCAGACAACCTCACTTAGAAAAGCCTCTCAACCTTTTGCAAAAAAAGTAGAGATTTGATATTCTGAAAATTTCAACAATTATAAAAGACAGCATATTACTTTCTAATCAGACAGTGTGTTTCTCTTCCTGGAAAAAAAGAGAAAGTGTCTATGTTTTTGGTTTTTTTTTAATACTTAAGATACTGATTTATATTTAAAACAGCTGGTGGTTTTAGTTATTATGGATACAGCCACACATGGAATGCTCCCCTTGCAACTCATGTATTTGATCTATTGTTATGAAGTAGCATATTGACATTTATACTAACCCTGTCCTATGAAGTATTAAAAAAGAATTTTTAGTAAGTACCTAAGCACTCTTTATATGCAAGGCTAATCAGCAGACAGATTACTAAAAATACTGAGGCAGTGCAGAGAAAAAAAATCCTTCTGTTCTTGCAGTGTCTTATATTCAATTTAGCTTTTTAATATTAAAATATGTGGCTTATGCCTTTAAAAAGATAAGAGCCAGACGGCAGCTAACTTTGACCGATACGATTAAAGCAACAAACTTAAGTCTGTTCTTTTACAGCAACACTGTCTTACACTTCAAGAATTCAAGAATAGCAGATGAATTATTTTTCAAAAAAAAGTGTAATTTACATTAGTTCGCTTTACTTTTTCTACTCTAATGCGCAATTGTGTTACCATATTCAAACACAGTGCAGCAACTTTTTCTTATCTTACCTGCCACTACAGAGAAGCCAACGAGCAAAAGAGTAGTGAGGTATGATCTTCTGTATGACACTAGCCATTACCATGGTAACCACCAGCTGTACACCTATCACACCCTGCAGAGGAATAAGTTAATAACAAGTCAGTGTGTTTAAAAAAAAAAGGCACTGAAGTACTTTTTTAAAAAAAAAAAACATTTTAAAAACACCTTCATATAGTAGGGATAATATTTTTGGTTCTTTTTAAACCGCAGGGGAAGAAAAACAATACTGCGTCAGTTTTCAAGAAATCCCCTGGAACTTGCTATAATAATCCAAAAAGAAAAGGCACTGCCAAATCACAAGGATAGTAACGTATGTATTTGAGCCATCAGATAGTACAAGAGCTTCTCCATTTAACAGATGTTAAGCCACATGATGGCATGACATTTCACAAGACCTTATACATTAAAATTACATCACTGATTACGATCTTGCTTTTGGTGGTCTCTTCAATTCTGACATGACTTAACAGCTGACACTGCACAAACCTACTGGGAATTAACAATGATTTATAAAATTTGCATTTATGACTTGAAATTTCAGCTTTCTATTTACATGCAACATTTTCATGCTTAAAACATCACAAGAAAAAAACAAAACCAAAAAAAATGTAGACATACAAGTGAAATTTACCAAAATATGCAAGTTAAAAAGCACCAAAGATCAAACAAATAAATAACTTCTCTTTTTTTGAACTGATCTGTTTTTCAAAATACTCTCTCATGAAAAGGAGCATATGCACATTTTCAATCAGCACACAAAACACCACATTTAAGTAGTGGCATAAGAATGTCTATATGCATATTTATTCTTAAACATCGATCTTTGGATATTGCTAGTTACTAACAATATCTTAAAGACACAATATATCCCTTTGTATTTCTAAAGTTCAGAATTATACTTCTGTATTGGGTCTGGCTGGGATGGAGTTAACTTTCCCCATAGCAGCCCTCATAGTGCTATGCTCTGTATTTGTAGCTAGAAAGGTGTTGATAACACACCAATGTTTTGACATCAAGGCTGTCTCTCCAACTCCCCCACCCCCAAAGGCCAGTAGGCTGAGGTTGGGAGGGGACATAGCTAGGACAGCTGACTCAAACTGACCAAAAAGAGATATTCCATACCATATGATGTCATGCTCAGCAATAAAAGCTAAGAGAAAGGGGGGGGCGGGGGGGGGGGGCATTCGTTATTAAGGCGTTTGTCTTGCAAAGCAACCGCTACCTGTACTTCGGCCCTACTTCTCAGGAAGTGGCTGGACATCACCTGCTGATGGGAAGTAGAGAATAACACTTTTTGCTTTGCTATGCTTCTGCACACATCCTTTGCTTTTCTTTATTAAACTGCCTTTATCTCGACCCATGAGTTTTTCATCTTATTTTCTCCCCCTGTCCCACTGAGGAGGGGGAGTGATAGAGTGGCTTGGTCAACCCACCACAATCCTCTACAAAGGGAAAGGAAGAAGGTGGAACAAGAGACCACCCTGGCTTAACAATGAGCAGTTGGGTGTGTTTAAAAGAAAAAAGAAGCCTACTGGCTATGGAAAGGCGGCCAAGTAGCCATTGAGGACTACAAGAACCTTACTAGGGCATGCAGTCAGGAAGGCTATAGCTCAGCTGGAACTGAAATTGGCCAGAGATGTCAAGAACAACAAGAAAGGGTTCTTCAAATATCTGAGCAGTAAGCAGAAGCACAGGGAAGACATAGGCCCATTGCTAAACAGGACAGGGAAACTAGTCACTAATAATGCTGACGAGGCAGAGGTTCTCAATACCTTCTTTGCCTCTGTCTTGACCGGCGTAGCTGGACCCCAGATCACAGGATCAAGTAGCTATGACAACACACGTGTCGACCTACCAGTAATGGAGGAAGGGCTGGTCTGCAGCCTCTTGCAAGGGCTCAACCCACATAAATCTATGGGCCCGGACAGAATCCACACCAGGGTGTTAAAGAGAAGTGGCTGACATCATTTCAAGGCCACTATCTATAATCTTTGAAAAGTCATGGAGATCAGGGTATTTCCCTAATGACTGGAAGAGGGCAAATGTCATACCCATCTACAAAGGCCCAAAAGAGGACCCAGGAAACTACAGGCCCATTAGTCTTACTTCAGTCCCTGGGAAAGTAATGGAACAAGTCCTCCTAGAAACTATCACAAACCAAATGTAGCAGGTGACTGGGAAAAGCCAGCACGGATTTACCAAAGGCAAATCATGCCTGACTAACCTGATCACCTTCTAAAACAGAATAACATCTTCTGTTGACATGAGGAGAGCAGTGGATATTGTTTACCTGGACTTCAGCAAAGCATTCAACACTGTTTCCCACAGCCTGGACAAACTGGCAAGATACAGACTGGATGGGTGGTCTGCGAGATGGGTTGGAAATTGGCTAACAGGTCGCACTCAGAGGGTGGTGATCAATGTTTTTTACTCAGGCTGGCAGCCTGTCACAAGTGGGGTCTCCCAGGGATCAATACTGGGCCCCACGCTATTCAACATCTTCATAAATGATCTGGACGATGGGATTGAAAGCACCCTCACCAAGTTTGCTGATGACACCAATATGGGTGGTGAGGTGGACACCTCAGAAGGGAGAGCCATATTACAGAGAGACCTGGACAGGCTGGAAGAGTGGGACAGCAAGAACAGTATGAAGTTTAACAAAGACAAGTGCAAGGTCCTGCACCTGGGACGACAGGTCCTGCACCAGGGACGAGCCCAGTACAGGCTAGGATCTGTGTGGCTGGGAAGCAGCCTTGCTGAAAGGGACCTGGGGGTCCCGGTGGACAACAAGCCAAACATGAGTCAGCAGTGCGCTGCTGCAGCAATGGGGGCAAATCAGATCCTGGGCTGCATCCGCAGGGGCATTACTAGCAGAGATAGAGACGTGGTCATCCCACTCTATTCAACACTTGTCAGGCCGCACCTGGAGTATAGTGTCCAGTTCTGGCCCCCACAATTCAAGAAAGACACAATTCAAGAAAGGCTGGAGAGTGTACAAAGGAGGGCCACAAAGATGATCAAAGGGCTAGAGAATCTGCCCTATGAGGAAAGACTGAAGGAGTTAGTTAGGTCTTTTATCCCTGGAAAAGAGAAGGCTTGGGGGGGCGGGGACACCTCATCAAAGTATTCCAGTACTTAAAGGGCGGCTACAAAGAGGACGGAGGCTCTCTTCACAACGAGTCACATGGAGAAGATAAGGGGCAATGGGTACAAGTTGCACCAGGAGAGGTTTCATCTCCATATAAGAAAGAAATTTTTTACAGTGAGAACAATCTATCACTGGAACAACTTCCCCAGGGATGTGGTAGAGTCCCCATCACTGGAGGTTTTCAAGATGCGATTGGACAGAGTGATAGATAATCTCATCTAGGCTACCTTTCCAACGAAAGGTTGGACCAGATGATCTTTCGAGGTCCCTTCCAACCTGGGCTATTCTATGAAGATCAGGCTTGAAACCTCTATGTATCATTTGAAATACTTTATCTTTGTTAGGGATTCTTGTCATCTTGGAGTCATGTGCATTAGACTACCCAAAGCAATTATCTAGCTAAAGGGAAGTGTACTTAGAATGAAATAAAGTGTTATTTAAAAAGTTGCCTGTAAAATATACTTGATTATTTAAAATACCAAATCATGCATTTTAAAACCAAATGTTTATTCTGACCATCTCATATGACGAGCCTATTTCCATCCAGTGGGAGACCAACCACTGTCCCTCAATCTAGCTTGCTTACTAAGCCTTGATCCTCAAGAGTTCATTATCTCAGGGTAAAGCTACATTAATATTTCTTTAGAAAAAACCACCTAAACAGGTGCCAGTGTTTTCTCTCCAATTACTCCTAGGGCTTTGCATTTTTAAGTAAAAGAAGATGTGCTTTCAAGACAACTAACAGGAGGCAAAATTATGCAAATCAAGGCAGTTAGTTTTTATACAAGGTAGCAGGTCCAACACCTCAGCTAACATGCTTACAATTCAACAGACTATTTAAAACTGCATCCATGGAATCTAATTTCCTTTACTCAAGTGATGACTGCAAGTTGCAACTGAACCCATTAGGATCATTTTGTCTTCAGCCATTAGATGTCTTTCTCCTAACTCCTTCCCTTTCAGCAAAAATTCACCATATTCACTCCCATAGAGGTAATTCCTGTATTTCCTCAAAACCAGAAATGCCTAAAAAGAATTCAACTTGCAACTGAAAACAACCTAGCAACTTTTAAGCCATTAAAAAAAAAATAACCCACACGCGCAAACAAACAAAAAACCCCAAGAAAACTCAAATCCCAATTTTAAATTTGACTTTATAGCATGCCATGTGCAAAGCACATTTTGTCAACTCTACTCTTTTGCAGGTATGTACTTACATGATATTTATATGCTCATTAATACACACAGGAAAAATCTATACCAATCCAAACTATCTCAAATTACACGTGCTGGTTTTGGCTGGGATAGAGCTAATTTTCTTTAAAGTAGCTAGTATGGGGCTATGTTTTGGATTTGTGCTGAAAGCAGTGTTGATAATACAGGGATGTTTTTGTTATTGCTGAGCAGTGCTTACACAGAGTCAAGGCCTTTTCTGCTTCTCACACCACCCCACCAGCGAGTAGGCTGGGGGTGCACAAGAAGTTGGGAAGGGACACAGCTGGGACAGCTGACCCAGACTGGCCAAAGGGCTATTCCATACCATATGACATCATGCTCAGCATATAAAGACAGGGGAAGAAGAAGGAAGGGGGGAACGTTCGGAGTTACGGCATTTTGTCTTCCCAAGTAAACGTTATGCGTGATGGAGCCCTGCTTTCCTGGAGATGGATGAACACCTGCCTGTCGATGGGAAGTAGTGAATGAATTCCTTGTTTTGGTTTGTTTGCGCGCACAGCTTTTGCTTCACCTGTTAAACTGTCTTTATCTCAACCCATGAGTTTTCTCACTTTTACTCTTCTGATTCTCTCCCCCATCCCACTGTGGGGGAGTGAGCGAGTGGCTGCGTGGTGCTTAGTTGCTGGCTGGGGTTAAACCACAACAGTCCTTTTTGGCGCCCAATGTGAGGCTCGAAGGGTTCGAGATAATGACAGGTTTGATTGGAATGTGCTAGATCGAATTTATAGCTGTTATTGCTGTTTAGCTGTTAATCGGCAGGCTCCTGTGCTTGCCATGGGGCTCGCTTGCCTTACTGTATATTAGAGTCTAGTGCTCGTTAGTGGCTGCTTTTTGCTTTTGCTGCTTGCTGTACTGCTTATCATCTTACTCTGCTGTGCCTGGGAACATTATGATAACAGCAATGGCCATGTGCCTAGGCTGGCAGATGGCCAGGGCATTGCTGCTGTACTGGACAGGCTGGAACTCCAGTGTGAACTCAAGTCGAAGGTACTGTGACCTGTAGAAGGCCACACTGGAACAGGTGCACCTCTAAGCGACTGTGGCTGTGGATAAGTCTATGTCGCAGCAGGTATACCCCTGGAGAGACTGTGGCTCATAGATAAGGCTCCACTTCGAGCAGGTACTCCCCTAAGGGACTGCAGTCTGTGGATAAGTCCAAGCCGGAGCAGGGGCAAGGGGAGGAGTTCATTGCAATATTAAACCCTATGGTCTGGTCCAAAGGGACCAGGGGTGGAGACTGCAATGGAAATACCTTTAAATTGTTGTAACCCATGATCTGAGTTGCATGTTATGGGAATTACTATAGCAGGAACCACCTGAACCAATGGAGGACAAGCCTTACAAGAAGCAGTGCAAGTGCAGCAGTGACCCGACCTGAGCTGGCTTTGGTGCCAAATAACTCCACGCGACACACCACCTCTCCTGTCCTGAGTGACCACCATAACAGATGGAGCCCAAAGTCATGGACTAAATGAACTCAATGGACATTTCATGGGCATTTTATGGATATTTTATAGGGGTGGTCCATAGACTAAGGGAATGATACCTGTGTATTTATCAAAGGATGGGAAGGGGGGGGGGGGGGGGTGGTTAATGAGGATGTACTGGATAGCATGGTACCTGAGCACGATGTACATAGTATGGAATAAGGGGTGGAGAATGTGCTGGGTTTGGCTGGGATAGAGTTAATTTTCTTTAGAGTAGCTAGTATGGGGCTACGCTTTGGATTTGTGCTGAAAACAGTGTGGATAATACAGAGATGTTTTTGTTATTGATGAGCAGTGCTTACACAGAGTCAAGGCCTTTTCTGCTTCTCATACCAGCCCGCCAATTTTTCATCCCCCAGTATCCCCAAGTCCTTCTCTGCAGGGCTGCTCTCAATCCATTCATCCCCCAGTCTGCATTGACACTGGGGATTGCCCCGACCCAGGAGCAGGCCCTTGCACTTGGCCTTGTTGAACTTCAGGAGGTTCACAGGGGCCCACTCCTCAAGCCTGTCCAGGTCCCTCTGGATGGCATCCCTTCCCTCCAGCAAATCAACTGCACCACTCAGCTTGGTGTCATCTGCAAACTTGCTGAGGGTTCACTCAATCCCACTGTCTATGTCATTGATGAAGATATTAAATAGTATTGGTCCCAGTATGGACCCTTGAGGGACACCACTCGTTACTGGTTTCCACTTGGACATTGAGCCATTGACTGCAACTCTTTGGATGCGGCCATCCAGCCAGTTCCTTATCCATCTAACAGTCCATCCATCAAACCCATATCTCTCCAATTTAGCAGCAAGAACGTTGTGAGGGACAGTATCAAGTCTAGATAGATGACATCCATAGCTGTTTCCTTGTCCACTGATGCAGTCACTCCATCGTAGAAAGCCACCAGATTAGTCAGGCAGGATTTACCCTTGGAGAAGCCATGTTGGCTGTCTCTAATCACCTCCTTGCCTTCCATATGCTTCAATATAACTTCTAACAGGATCTGTTCCATGATCTTACCATGCATGAAGGTGAGGCTGACTGGTCAGTAGTTCCCAGGGTCCTCTTTTTTACCCTTTTTAAAAATGGGTGTGCTATTCCCATTTCTCCAGTCACTGGGGACTTTGCCTGACTGTCATAACTTTTCAAATATGATGGAGAGTGGCTTGGCAACTACATCAGCCAATTCCCTCAGGACCCTGGGATGCGCCTTGTCAGGTTCCATGGACTTGTGTATGTTCAGGTTCCTCAGGCGGTCTCAAACCTGATCTTCTGCTATGATGAGAAGGACTTCATTCCTCTAGTCCCTGCCCTGAGGTTCAGGGACTCGAGAGATGTGGGAAGAGAGATTACCATTGAAAGCTGAGGCAAAAAAACTGTTGAGTACCTCAGCCTTCTCCATGTCAGTTGTCACCAGTTCTCCTGTGTTATTTATTATGGGGGTGCATTTTCTTTAATCTTCCTTTTCTGGCCAGCATACATGTAAAATCCCTTCTTATTCTTCTCATCCCTTGCCAAATTGAGCTCCAACTGTGCCTTAGCTTTCCTGATCCCACCTTTAGAAAATTTGGAATAACCTGGGATATTAAGCCACTCAACCTAACTTCAGTACCCATACAATATCTGACAGTGTGCCACATGAGCTGACAATGTGTCCTTGCGGCAAACATGGCTAATGGTTTCCTGGGCTGCATTAGGAGGAGCATTGCCAGCAGGTCAAGTGAGGTGATCCTTCCCCTCTACTCAGCATTGGTGAGGCCACACCTGGAGTACTGTGTCCAGTTCTGGGCTCCCCAGTACAGGAGAGATATGGACATACTGGAGAGAGTCCAACTGATAAGTTAAAATCATAACAACATTAAAAAAAAAAAAGTTCATGACATTTCAAAGGCTTACACTTCTAACTTTTTAAGAGTAAAGTTCTGACTCTACTGTTGATATGGAGTTAGATGCAGCATCTTTTCAAAGGTCAGAAATATTGATCTTTTGAATAAAACTAAAATAAACAGTGGTTTAGTTAATTGTTATCCGTTTCCTTCACTTTTATCATCCTGCTTACTTTTTCTAGCTTTTCTTTGCAGTCAAACATTTTAATACTATCACATGTAGGAGGGCTTAAGAAACAATTTAAACACAATTAGTGATCAACTCAGAAGTTGGCAACACCGAACACGTTCTTAGAGAACGGAGTTATTGGACTTGTTACTTGAAGTTACTCTATCCACACACAAGCAAAATACAAAACAGCTGTCAGTTTTACTCATCTTTGAAAACCAGGTGTCAATCATTAATATTACTGTCAGGGATAAAAGTTTCAGTGGCTTAAGGAGGTAATAAGCAAAATACACATAGCAGGAGATTTAAATTCTCTAGTGGAACGCAAAAAGCTGGCTGGGTTCTTCCTCAGGGCCAAAATCCAAAAGAATATCATAGAATAGTGACCAATAAGTTCATGTACTTTTTCACTGATCATCCTTTTACTGAGACCAGTAATTTGCTTACCAATAGCAGCTTATAAAAAGAATGTCTGAAAACAACCCAGTGAAGAATTCACCACTTCAGGTTGTAATTTAATTAGCTACTCTGTTAAAACAGGGTATTTTCCACTACTGTAATTTATCTAGTGTTGGGTTCTAGTCACTGGTTCCTCTTCTGTCTTCCTCTAAGATTAGAGTCCTTCCCTATGCAGTTTTTATTCCACATTAAGGTATTTGAACTTCTGAATCTTCTCTTGACACTCTGCAGAGTTCTTTTTATGTTTCCCTCTAGAAGTCATTTTTCTAGTGCTTAAATCCTCCACAGCTTTTCATACGAAAACCAAATCCAACAAAACCCCACAAACATCCCCCCCTGCAGTTTTATAATTTTTGGTCCCACTTATCCCAGGTTACAGAGAACAAACCTCAACTCATCACTTTTGTTCCTGAGTCCGTGAATCACATTCACTCCCCCACCTCCCAGATTGTTGTTCTAGCAGCATATATGGAACTGCCTATTATGACATGGTACTTTCCTGCAGCCAGTAAATCCCTTTTCAGATTAACCACTTTCCACGTTTTCCATTCTGTAGAGTCTGAATTCCTCAATATACAACTTTGCCATGCTCCTCATAACCCCCTCCCCATTTCTGTGAACTTATTCTGTTTGGGAGATGATGGAGTCATGCATAAATAAAATCAGAGATTTTCCCATTTGGCAAATATGGAAATGAAGGGAGGGGAGCCCTTTGTTCTTAGGCTTTTTCTAGAATAGGAAGTGGTATGTTCTCTTTGCTTAAAAAGAAAAAAAAATTATCAACAGAAAAACAACATTTATTTATGTATGATCCCAGCAAGAGACATATTTAAAGTAAAATATTTACAACCGAGAGGATGTTCCCTGTGCAATTATAAGTGTACCTTAAGAGAAATTTCAGGCTTAAACTATTTAATAGCATGTTTACATTAATATTTGCTCATATAAATGGAAAAACTGAAACATTAGATAAAATTTCCTACTATTGCTATTACAGACTGTTTCCCCAGGTGTATTCTTCCTAGAAAACCCTATATACTGAAAACATGCAAGATCATTAACAATGGGAAAAAGACATGACTGAAAACAGGAAAAACAAAAACTATTTGTTGGCACATCATGACGTGGATATGAACTGCATTTACAAAACAGAATTTTGGTGCATTTTTCTTCATTCTAGCTTTTTATAAAAATACTACAAATATGCATTCTTGAAACTTAGAACACACGAGGGAAGCAAAGTTACAAAGAACAGAGGAAAAGAGAACAAAGGCTGATTTTAAGCACACGATATTTTAAGTCAGTCTTTAAAAATACATAGCAGCATCATAAAATAAATAAAAATGGCCAACTATTACATAGTTTGAAAAAAGCTACTCTTAAAACACTACAGTTCTTTAAATAGCAGAGTCATAAGGATAGCGTGTTGTTGAAAGAAATACTACAAATCCGATGCCAGATTCTGCACCTGGAATGGAATAACACTGGATACAAGTATAAATTGGGAGAGGAGAGGCTGGAGAGCAGTCCTGCAGAAAGGGATCTGGGGGTGCTGGTCGACAGGAGGCTCAATATGAGTCAACAGTGTGCCCTGGCAGCCAAGAGGGCAAACCGCACCCTGGGGTGCATCAAACACGGTATATCTGGCTGATCAAAAGAGGTGATTATCCCTCTGTATTCAGCGTTGGTGCGGCCTCACCTTGAGTATTGTGTGCAGTTCTGGGCCCCACAATTTAAGAAGGATGTGAAGGTCCTTGAATGCATCCAGAGGAGGGCAACAAAGCTGGTGAAAGGGCTGGAAGGCATGTCCTATGAGAAGTGGCTAAGGACTCTGGGTTTGTCTAGTTTGGAGAAAAGGAGGCTGAGGGGCGACCTCATTGTAGAAATATTTGTCTTATGGTTGCAGGCGCTGATATTAATTTTTTAAAAAAGAAAAGGTAATCCATGATATCAGGATTAAAAATAATTTCCATTAAAAATGCTACTGAAACCAAAGGTATAAAAATATATATACACTGGCATGCAAAACAATGTCCAGTGCAGCATTAATCTCCTGGCAGTCAACAATGGGAGACTTAAAAAATGTAAGTACAGTATATATAGATTTCAGTAAAAGCAGCATTGGAGTAACATCTTGGCCTCACCATCTCTCCCATGGAGGGAGAAGACTTTTCAGTCTAGTATCGGGAATGAAGATTAGATGTTAGATTAGATTAGAAGAATGCTGTTGCCTTCTGCTATTAAGATTTTACTCAGCCATAATAGAAAGATTTCCCCAACAGAACACACAATTTTTGGGGCTTCATTTTCATTCAACATTTTCTATTTTCACTGTGTGCTTAATTCTTCAATCTTAGGCAAAACATTCTAGTAACTTCGTAGGGACAAAATTAACTGTGGGTTAAATTTAGAGTTTTTCTGGATAACAAATAAATGAACAAATTGCATCATATGCCAAAACATGAAGGATAGCATTTCAAAACTGTTCAAAAACTTATCAGGAAAAACAAGTTAATATTCAAAAGGAAAACAGGGGCCTTGGAGAATAAATAGTTAGAAGGCCTATCTTGTAGAGCCTTCCAACATTTCTATGAGACTTAAATGATAGGTTTCAGGATTTGATACTTTTATATTTTCTATGCGTTAAATCCAAGACCCCTATTACCAACTAGCTGTAGTTACTGTGACAAAGCGCAAAACTTTAAATTGTTCCTTTGAGGTTAGTTGGAATTTCTGTACTAACTAACCATATTACATATACACTGAAGTTATGCTAGCTAATTGCAATGTTGATGTATTTTGATGGCATTTTTGTTCATAGGTGAGTTTGACTTTATAATCCAGGGAAACATGCATGTCTGCTCACATGTCTTCCAGTATTTGTGACTAAAAGAAGCTGAAGAACAACTGCCATAGAAATGAATTTTCTAAAGCATGGCCTTCTGTACAAGGATGTTCTCTTGCACTGATACTACCTGTTTTTCTTGATACTTTACTTGTTGATTCTTATGCAAGAGAAGTCAGAAAGAGAAAAAAAACTGTAGCTGAAATTACCAGAGTCCTTTCAACACCTGGGAAATCCTAAAGCTTGGTAAGGTATCAAAAGAGGACAAGTGCTGCCTGAGAATATTGCCTGCAAAGTGGAAGAATAGGCTTGTTACAATCCCTTCTCCTTTTCCTAATCAACTTCTCTAAGCTCAGAAATAGCCAAAGTGTTATATTTGGACTTCCCTGAATCATGCTGGAATACTTGGATTTATCACTATCCTAATATTTTGTCTAAAGAGACTTCTATAATACAAGTGCAGTGCTTAAACAACCAATAACAAGTTTGTTCATATTTCAGCTGGAATTCAAAGTTATTTAAACTATTTAGAGGAACCAATCCTTCACAGACAAATGAATTTAAACCAAAACAATGAAAAACAAACAAAAAAACCCCCAAGCCTGAACTAATTCAGCTGGGTCAATTCTAAACACATTAGTTCTTAACTTAGGGAAAAAGCTGTGGATAGGAAAAAACATCAGGATAACAAATCCCATTACTAGAGTGAGAAAAGGAGGGTGAAATGGAGGAAGACAGAAAGACAGACAGAAATGTTGATTCTTTGTCAAAGGCATCTTTTCTTCTAAAAATTCTCAGAAATTAAGTAGTGAGGAAAAAGCAAGACAAACATTTAAGAATTCTGATTAAAAACTAGTAACCTCTCAGTCAGGTTTTACCTGCTTTTCTATTTCTGTGAGCTACTTTTTTTTCCTAGTGCTGATAAAGCTCCCCCCCAAAAAAAAAAATCATCTGCCAGCTGCTGCTTTAAAGGAACAAGTGAGCAGATACTTCTTTGAAGCTTACATAATATACATGGAATTCAGGACTACAAAGCCTGCTATTTTTCTTTACAAGTCATTTTTGAGTATATCAGGTAGTTGTAAAAAGCATTGCTCACCAGTATAGCAATATGCTCCCTCTAGTTCCTGTGTCACCACACATTTCAAAGACATTTACTGCTATATTTTAGTTTTTAAATAAGCCTCCTGGACTCATGTAAGGATTAAATGAATCCAAAGAAAGACCATTTCCCACTCAGATCAAACTGCTGACCAGAAGGTCAACTGTTCAGTTCTGTGGAACAATGAAGCAGCAATAGCTAGAAGTGTTGATCTTAATGCCTTAATGTGTGACCTCTGAAGAATAAGACAGCGTACATACTTATCAAAAGCTCTGTGAAGCTCAACTACACACACAATCAATTACCTTTGATGAATTAAATTTTATATAACTATAGCTCACTTTCACTTATGAACTTTCAAAATAAACATCTGTGGCAACAGAAACTCTGTCACTTTAGCATTATTTTGAAGCTTTCTCCAGTATCCAAAGTTCATTTCTATCCTTCAGATTGCAATAATAGGTTACATCTAATCTATCTATCTAATGAGCTTCTTGGGCCAAGTTCACAAGAAACTGCACCATGTTGTTTTATTTTCCTGTATGAAACATTAAACATGGATATCTAACTATAATTTAACTGTAACTTAAAAGCTGGCCTTATTAATTCCATTACTAATCACATATTTCAAACTAACAGAAAGTGGGTCCAGTATTGCTGGACCTGTCATATTTTGACATTCTATTATTCTGAATGACATTTCCTAGGAATGTTTCAAGACCTGTTCTTTAGACCAATTCACACAGTTGAGCGTTTGTCACCATTAGTTACAAAAAGGTGGTGTGAAAAAACAAAGCTTACAGTACCAGTAGCACTGAAATACTATACTGCAATGAAACTGCTAGAATCATGCAAGGTGTTCTCAGATATCCCAAATGCACGCAGAAGGTACAAGCTGATGTATATACATCTTTTCCTTGTATCAGGAAGTGCAACTTAATAAACTAATAAATAACTTTAAAAACATTCAGTGTAGCAAGATGGTTTATCACCAACTTAAATCTTTAATTTTCTGCATTCACTGGCAGTTTGCTTTCCCATATGGTAGTTTGCAATGGATTAAATATTTGTTAAGCTTTTCCATTTATAAATTCTTATTATATGCCAAAGCTTTACAGAAATTCAAGAGTAAAAAAACAGTAACATAAAAATAGCTAATATTAGTTAAACACTGAGAACTCTCTTTACAGTGTAATATTAACTTTTGAAAAAAGCTACCGCATATAAATTCCCATTCCTGTTTTCTGATTACATGAATCATGAAAAAATGTCATTCTAGTTTGCTTAACAATGTTTTTATACTTAGGATCTATCCTTCCAACTAAATAAAACTTGTAAAGTTAATGCTTTGCTCCTCCTTACTGTATCTGCTTTATTATACAGAAAATCTATTTCTGAAGTCAAAAGTTATTAGTTATTACTATATGGTCAAGTTAACACAGATTAGACTGGCAAAAGATGATGATCTGAGAGCAGAAACATCAAGATTAACATTTTTTTAATATAGGTAAGTACCTTTATAGAGGCACCAAAAACAAATAGCCCTTTCAAGTGAACTTTAAAAAAAATAATTTTAATTTCAAAAGGGATCTTGAAATTACTAGATACACATATATCCCTGTCCCACTGCCTTGTAACATACATTCAGCAATTTAAAATAAAGATTCAATATTTAATAGTTTTCATATATATTATATATTTAATATAATATATTTTTATATGTACATTATACAGATACATACACTCAATCAGCAGGATTAAACTGTTTTGTTTTGAAATGATTGATTGCTGTCATTAATATACTTCAATTATATTGTGAATTCAATGGAATTTATCCATTACCTGAAAAGAAGAAATTTAAAAGACCCAAATGTCCCACATGGCCATTACCTCAAAATGACTGCAGGGACTGAAATAATATTTATAACACCCTTCTTACTGCATAAGCATTCATGCATATATTTAGACAGCAATACCTGCCAGGTTCACACATCTATTCCTATGTTAAATTTAAATTGTATACAACTTCCTTTACTGTAATATACAGTATCATCTCTTTTACCCTGTTGGATTATTTCATTTTTCATGGAGAAAAATGATCAACAGCTATCCAACAATTTTTTAAAATACCCCTACTGTTCCATTGTATGGCTGTTTCAAGATTTTACTTACTAGGCAGCCACCATTAGCATATCCGGTACCTTACTGACATAGTTCAGTCACTGACTCTTGATTCTTAAAATACAAAATTTTGAGGGTGGCCTGCTGTTTATGGAGACAAATATACTCTGAGGTGTTATCTTTTCAACATGCCCACCAATACCCACCACACAATAATGTCAATAAATCCCAGTACCATAATTCAATTAGTTACCTATCATTTCAGTAACAAAAAGCAACAAACCCAGCTGCAATTTTAAACATTATAAGAATATTCACCCTGAGAACACAGAATAAGTGTTTAAGAATAAATGCTGATATGTTTTTTTCTTCATATATAGTTTTTTCTTCATCTCCTCTTGGGTACTTGGGTTTGTATCTAGAATTTGACCGCATACTTGCTTTGTCAGTTGATCGGTTTATGCCACAGTCAGGTACTGGTGATAGAAAAGCCCAAAGAGGCTTGTGGAAAAGAGGCAAGCAGCAATCCACCAGGTGAGGAAAGACAAGAGTCCTCGGAATAGGAGAGGAGTGAAAATATTCTTTAGGCTTCCCAAAGCCATTGTTATTTGCACTACAGTTACTTTCATCTTTCCATCAACAGATGGGGACTCAGAATAAACTGAACTGGGAAGCGGATTGTTTTCTACTGCAGTGTCAGAATTAGATTCTGGGTAGATGCCCCAAGAATAATTACCTGTTAAAAAACAGAGTAACACATAGAGTAACACATAAGATATTTGTAGAATTAGATTTTAAGTTCTGTTATTTATTTCTAGCAACTCTATAGATCATCTTATATATATATTTGTCAAACAAAAAAACCTGCAAAATTTTACTTATAAATTAGTAAATGCTAACTGTGTTCATCCACATGGCTTCCTGATACTACTAGTAAGCTATCAGGGTAGGATTCACCTTACCTTTTGACATCCTAACTTTTACATGTGAATCAATTGCCTTGGGACTCTGTCAGTGCTGGGTGTGATTCATCTCACCAGATGTAGATGTCTATTTTAGGATGGAATGAATCATAGACTAATAATGCCTATTTCTTTCTGTTCACATTTGGCAAAATGAATGCTGCCACTGCATGGTAGGCTGTGAAAGACATCCCTCAAAAGAAAGAAAAAAACCCAGTGACTTCAGATCTCCCAATAATGAAATAAACCCCACATCTTACAATTTCTGTTCAAAAAGTCCACTGAAGTTTGAAATATTGAAAAAAAATTTTACAGATATTCATAAGGTTAAATCAGCAATGCTTTATACAGCTCATTGTTGAAAGATGTCAAAAGCAGCAAGAGAAGAGCACAGCTTAAAAGCTATTTATCATCTGTTTGCCAGCAGGTCAAGAGAGGTGAGCCTTCCTCTGTACTCAGCACTGGTGAGGCCACACCTGAAGTCCTGTGTCCAGTTCTGGGTTCCCCAGTACATGGACATACTGGAGAGAGTCCAGCGCAGGGCCAAAAAGATGATGAAGGGACTGGAGCATCATTCATATGAGGAGAGGCTGAGAGAGCTGGGACTGTTCAGCCTGGAGAAGAGAAGGCTCAGGGGGGATCTCATCGATGTATATAAATACCTGATGGGAGGGAATGAAGAAGAGGGAGCCAGGCTCTTCTCAGTACTGCCTACTGATGGGACAAGAGGCAATGGGCACAAATTAAAACACAGGAAATTCCATCTGAACACAAGAAAACACTTTTTTACTGTGAGGGTGGTCAAACACTGGAACAGGTTGCCCAGAAAGGTTGTGGATTCTCCCTCCTTGGAGATACTCAAAACCTGACTGGACACGGTCCTGGACAACCTGCTGTAGCTGACTCTGCTTGAGCAGGAAGGTTGGACTAGATTCTAATTTTCTTTAGTAGACTGAAAATATAAATGCCCTATATAGAATAGAACACAGTTTTGTTCATCAAATTTTGCCTACCTAGTGTTTTCAAAAGCAGAGTTGCGTGAAGGATCATTACCAATGGTGCAACATACTGCAGTGCAATTACACAAAGATAATAGAATACCCGAGCCACCTGGGAAAACAGAAAAAAGTAATTCATGAGTTCTGGGTGATCAAAGCAAACCTTTATATATATGCTTAGGAAAAACAAGCAATTAATAAAAAACCCCAGTTCTTATGCAAAAAAGCTATTTTAAAAGTTTTATAGCATGTTTTGGTATGTGAAATATTGTCTTCAAAAGACGTAATAAAGAAGTGATCTCTATAATGAATTCTAGTTTCAGGACACTTACAATCCTGAGAGGAAATAGATAGCTGAAAGAAAAGAGTTAAAAGTAGCGGTTCTGTTAACATAAACAAGATTAATTTTGCTTATGCAAATTGAATGCTATAATTCAAATACTCATATTTGAAAACACTAGAATTTTGTAAGCCATCTCAAAGCTAAATATATGATTCACAAACTAAATCCCATTTTGAAAATGAAGTACTGTGACTGTAGAAACAGTCCAAAGCCTGATCAAAAGTAAATGAAACCTTGGTTAATATTGCAGTCCCTTTTCAAAGTGAGATAGTTGTAAGATCTCCAAATGGAAAACACCAGTACTTCAAAAACAATGACAAGAGGGATTTTCATTAGCAGTTCATCAATAACAAAGCATTTAAATGATCTTTATTTCAGGTACACATTCAGGTTCATTGAAAACCACTCAGATTTATCCCTCCCCCTGCTCCCAATCTGTTCCAGCTTTCTCAAGATTGTTACATTACATGTTTTACATAAACTACTGACCTAATAGATCAAATGAAGAAGGAAAAAAAGTCATAAAATCAATAGCAAGCAAACAGTAAAATAATCTAGATTTTAGAACAGAATACAGGGTGGTAAAAAAAGATTAAGGCAGCCCTGACATTTTTTTAAATAGCTTTAAAACCTCAACGGGCTTTGAGATGATCAAGCATCAAGAAACTAACATGAGAAAAAAAGCAGTAAAACATTGACAGAAGAAAAAGCATGAGAAAAAATATTTTAAGATAATTGATGGCATATGATGAAAAGAGCAAATAAAAAAAAGTAATTATCATTGTAGGAAGACAGAGAGGAAAGACTTTACTGGCAAAAGCACCAGAAGAAAAGAAAGCAGGCATGGCTAGTAAAACCAGATAGGACTATATTTAGTGGCCCTGAGCTTCTTAACGAGAAGATATTCAAAGTACTGCATAAATGGATTTAGGAAACATCACATACAGAAGGCATTATTATTTTATCAATAAGATGAAAGCTTCCAAAACTAAAATTATGCATTCACAACTAGAACAGTTCTGTCATAAACAATTGCTGCTAGTTGTATTTCCCAACCTTTTTTCTGAAGTCCAAGGCCAGTCACTTGGTTTGTAACTACATATTTGAAATAACAAAGACAAGATTATAGTAGTGATTATCTAAAAACAGAGAGGAAGCTTTGTCCTGTGGCATACTTCAATATTCCTTCTGGAATACACCCTGACTCAGCAAGATTATCAGGCAGCACTATCATGCAACACTAGAAATAAGTTCATTGTGCAGGAAACACGCAACACCACTCTATATCAAGCTTACAAATTTCTATCTATCCATTTCCTCTGATTGTTGACATTTTTTAATTACTTCTCTTAAAAATAAAAAAAATCAAGGAAATCTTTCCCTTTTATCACTTGCCACAGTAACAAGATGGGCAGATGGTTTTATATCTAGGCTACTGCATTTGAGAGTGGTCTTACAGAACTAAACATGTCTTATTTTATCCCAAAATATAACCATCCTATCTTAAATTTTTCCTCAAATTAAAAATTACAGTCGGGATTAGGTAACAATATTTTGCCCTTCTATCTAAATCTGACTTTTTTTTCCATGCTGTAGCTAAGAAATCACCACTTACCCTATACACTCCCCAGGTTCAATTCATGCTGAACAGAAACACTCATCAAGATAAACATAAGGCTTGCCAAGATATTTGTAAAGAAAACTTCATGATGGGATCTCTTAGAACAACGGAGGAACAACTTAAGACAAAGCATCTGAATAATACGGATGATGCATCTTTGCATATTTTGGGTTGCAGAATTTTGCTGTAATGGTGCTGTTTTTATAAAGAATATAATTTAGGAAGCTTCATTCAAATTTCAGTTCTGGTGCCAAGGAAGACAAGAAAACTAGACATTTATGTTTTTCTATGAAAAAAATTTGCACAGACAGAGCGCCCAAATATACGTAACCTTAGTGCCATTATACTTACCATTTTTTGTAAATCAATTGTACTTATTCTGCCAGCTTCATTTTTCATCCGATCCATACATTTCTGGGCTAAATTCAGATAGGCCTGTAAGTGACTGCGCATCATAGCCAAACGTAAAGCACACAAAAGGATTATAATCCACAACCGCATGGTGTCAAATGTATCTTCTGACATTCTGTGGATAAAAACTGTAATGTTGTTTTCCAAAGGTCACCTACCGCTACAGAGTTATTTGTTTGTATCATCTGTAAAGAAATCTTTAAGCATATTGTTAAAAAGTTACATACAATCCACAGTTAAAGAGTTCATGTGCAAGTAATATTCACTTCTCCCCCCTGTTCTCTTTACTGCTTGTACTGGGTTTGCGTGGCAAGGTTTTGGGGGGGGGCTACAGGGGTGGCTTCTGTGAGAAGACCCCAGAAGCTGTCCCTATGTCAGAAAGAGCCAGTTCCAGCTGGCTCCAAGATGGACCCACTGCTGGCCAAAGCTGAGCCAATCAGCGACGGTGCTAGCGCCTCTGTGATAACATATTTAAGAAGGGGAAAAAACTGCCGCACAACAGCAGCCGGAAGAGAGGAGTGAGAATATGTGAGAGAAATAACTATGCAGACACCAAGGTCAGTGAAGAAGGAGGGGGAGGAGGTGCTCCAGGCGCCGGAGCAGAGATTCCCCTGCAGCCCATGGTGAAGACCATAGTGAGGCAGGCTGTCCCCCTGCAGCCCATGGAGGTCCACAGAGGAGCAGATATCCACCCTGCAGCCCTTGGAGGACCCCATGCCATAGCAGGTGGATGTGCCCTGAAGGAAGATCTGACCCCATGGAGAGCCCATGCTGGAGCAGGCTCCTGGCAGGACGTGTGGCCCCATGTGGGACCCATACTGGAGCAGTTCTTGAAAAACTGCAACCCGTGGGAAGGACGCACGTTGGAAAAGTTCATGGAGGATTGTCTCCTGTGGGTGGGACCCCACGCTGGAGCAGGGGAAGAGTGTGAGGAGGAAGGAGCAGCAGAGATAACGTGTGATGAACTGACTGCAACCCTCATTCCCTGTCCCCCTGTGCTGCTTGGAGGGGGGAGGAGTTAGAGAAATCGGGAGTGAAGTTGAGCCTGGGAAGAAGGGAGGGATGGAGGGAAGGTGTCTTAATATTTGGTTTTATTTCTCATTACCCTACTCTGACTTTTGATTGGCAATAAATTAAATTAATTTCCCCGAATCCAGTCTGCTTTTCCTGTGACGATAAATGCTGAGTGATCTCCCTGTCCTTATCTCGACCCACGAGCCTTTCATTATATTTTTTCTCTCCCCTGTCCAGCTGAGGAGGGGGAGTGATAGAGTGGCTTGGTGGGCACCTGGTGGCTAGCCAAGGTCAACCCACCACACTGCTACTTCTTGGTAGCCCTATAACAGCATTAGAGCCAAATTAGTACCCATCTGTCTGCAAACAAGAACAACTCTTAAATGCTCGAATTCTGAGTAATAAAGACAGAACAATAAAAAGCAGGCTCTTTCAGACAATTCTAAGTTTTGAGATACATACTTCTAGATAACAACTTCAACTGCCTTAGATACACTGCTATAGCACAACTCTCATTAAGATTTACTGAAGAGTAAAACAGAAACACAAAAATTATATATTTGCAATGTTTTATGCAATAGCTCAGTGACCACAGTTATCTTAGAAGCATCTTTTAGATCTAGAAAGCAATAAAAGTGACAGCAAATCATATCAGTTTCCACTCTATTAGAATAGTATTTTGAATTATCTGTTAATAAAGTGACAATGACAATCACCTATGCTACTTATACAATATTGATTTCAAATACAATTCTTCCAGAAAATTCTTTCCCTTTTTAGGCTTTTAAATATTTCAGCTATCAAATTTCATATGGACTTCATCTACACACAGATTTTAAGACAAGTCTCATAGCACTAAGAACCTTACGTCAGTTCTCATACAATGTATCTATCTATCTATCTCAATTGTCTTCAGTGAAATCACTTCTCTCTTACACCAATAAGTAAGAAAGATGCAAGGTATTAGAAGCTGGCAATGAAGTGGTATTCTGTCCCTAGGAAGAACAACACAGAACTCTGACACAGAGATGCCAGAAGATAGCAGCTCTTGGGAACCACTGCCTTTTACCATTCTTCATCAGATTCAACACTCTGTGACTGATTCTCATTCTTCCTAAACAACAGAAGCCCTTTACAGCTCAGTTGGAACTTCTATGATACCTTTCATGACAGATGCTAGTCACAGCCACAATTTTAAGTTTTCCATGTTGCTATGACTTTTACAGGGCACTACTTAGACTTAAAGTTTTATCCTCAATACCCCAGAAAGAATTTTTAAAGGGAATCTTACAAAGGTACGCTCTCTTTGCCCAAAGGTGGGTTCATAATGTAGTCCTTAGTGATTGGTTTTACCCAAAGTAGAACCATAAGTAAAGGAGCCAAGAAGTTTATATGTAGCAATGTTCTGGAAGAGGAAAAAAAAAAGGGAGTGGGTTATTAAATACAGTTACCATACTGTTGAAACTGGTGGTACAGATTACAGAAGAGTAATACAAATTTTAAAATGGGGGGGGGGGGAAGGTAAATAAGAGAATTGCTTCCCTTTGTTTATAAGTATGACTTAAGTCTCAACAAAACAGTAATATTACATACTGTGAAATCACACTGGTTGTGGTTGAAAAAAGTGCTCTTTGGAATAAATCAAGTTTTTTAGATATTCGAACAAACTAACCAAAGGAACTACGTGCATTATACCACACTATAGTAAAAGACAGTTGTTGAAAATTTCCATACGATGGCATAATACCAAACTGCAGTAGCCATTACTGTTTTAATCTAGAGGGTGAGTATCTTAGATGGATAATTATGGAAAATATGCTGCTATATTAGTGAATATTTTTTTTGCTTTATTAAAAATGTACTCAGATTAATTTCTGTTATCTGTACAGACCAGGAGAAACACTTTTCACAGGCCAGATCATCCATTTTAATGAAGATTTTTACTTAGGAACCTTGAGGAGCAGTCCAAAGCATTTTGGTAACTTGTGAAATGAGCTTCTACTTATTTAAGACAGCCTATTGGATTAGTGGACTGGAATGTGCCAAAGAGTGGCAAGAACCACTTTGTGTTTATTTGAGTAGAGGTAGAAAGGCTGAAAGACTCTTGAAGCAGGCTCTGTGTAGGAAAATGGTACAAATTGATTAAAAGAGAACTCCAAAATATATACGGGGAAGGATGCTGCTAAAGGAAAACCAAACAGGCGATCGAAATTAAAACTGACACCAGATTATTTTAATTCTATTTTATCCAAAAACTTATTCCCTATTTATATATGCAAGATTCACGTTAATAATTTTGACCACATTACTGAAGTGGCAATTCATCATTTGCCTAATCTCAAGTTTTTTTTTTTATTTTAAGTCACTGCTCCCTATAAGTCTCCCATTCTGTAATTATGGCTTGTATCTTTTTTCTTTTACAAATGTATGACCTTATACTTACCTTATATGGAAAGGCATTGTTTTCCCCACACCCAAATTAAACAGCTTTGTATCAATGACATGTCATCCTCAATTACTGCTCCCCTTTAGTCACTGTCAAACAGCTGCAAACAGTCAGTAATGATCTACTCATTGACAAAAACACACCACTAAGGGCAAATACTGATCTTTTCAGAGCCCATTAGAAACAATCACTCGGCAATGATTCTTTGTTTATAATTGCATTACCTAACTACATTGATATCTGACCAAGTTTTAATCCATTTAATGTTATTTCTATATTGTTCCAGTTTAATAGTCAAAGTATTGGTAGACCTTTAAAAAGAATTTGCTAGGTGCTGCACAATGTTATCTTTAATAATCAGTTCTAATATCCCCTAAACATCAAGTTAGACAAGATTTATTTTTTTCATAACCCCATACCAGTGGATATTAATTACCCTCTTAGTTCTTGATTAATGAAGTCCTGTTTCAGAGATTTTATATTTCTGCCTAAGATCTCATGTCCACAGATCAAGACAGACGTTGGAAAATTAGAGGATAGTTACAGAAAAGGCACAAGAAATTTTAAAATATTGAAAACCATAACATTAAAAACTCAGCAGTTTAAGAGGTGACTTGATCACAGTCTACACATAGACTGAAACTTAATAGCAGATGATACAACAAAAGTCAATAGCTTGCAGCTGTAATGGGATGCATTCAACTACAATGAGAGTGCAAGTCTAATACAAAGTAATTAGTTAACAATTTACCAAGAGTAAAGGATCCACTTTTAAACATAGTTTAATTTTTTAAACGGGGTATTTTTTGGAAAAAAATACACTTCAGTTTGAGCATAAATAATTTACATATCAGAAAATCTAATGGTTCTCTTATGAAAGTGGCCAGACTAAATGTTCACAATGGCCTATACTGCAGAATTTGTGTCATTAACATGCATTAAATATTCAGAGGTTATGATCTATGAAAGACATTTGGAGTTGTTCCCTCAACCAGAGAATGATGAAGAGAAATAGTTAAATATAAGAGAACATTTTACATCCAAACTCAAGAACAGCTGAAAATGAAAATGTTCTTTTAAACTGGTATTAACCTCTGAGCCTTATTATATATTCTGGGTCATCATAATGTAAGAAATACTGACATACTGAAAAGGACAATTTTAATTTACTTTTCATTTTAAAGCCACAAAAGCTTTAATAATTGAATGCACTTCCTATATGTTACTCTAAATTCAATATTTATTAACAGAAGGTTTCACTGAGTTTTAGATTCCCTTTTAATGTGTTTCAAATTGAATGCCTTTCTGAAGCTATTTCTTCACTTTCTGTTTTTTCTTTGTATCTTAACCTAATCTTATTAACAAAGGCCCATTTAGAAAAAAAAGAAAAAAATAAAAGTCTGTGGCTGCACCTCTTCTTCCAGACAGCTATTTGAATTTCCAAAAAGATATGGGGGAAAGGAAACAGGAAGTAGAAACATTCATGGTGGATCTCTCACACGAGGAAAGAAAAGGAATGCTTCTTTAACTCGGATTTCACTTTCGAGGCAAAGAATGTAATAGATCAGCAGAGGGCAGGTTGAGCACAAAGAGGCAGGTCACAAGTCTGCTGGAGATATGAAAAGCAGGCAGCAACAGAAGTCTTAGTCACTGCCTTCTTACTGGAATAGTTTGTTTATTTTCAGACATTGAACTGAGATTTAAGACTGAGTAGCATATACCTATGTGTATATATTTTCTCTTACTGTGTTATTTTTTCTTTTGCTAAATTCAGAGCATCCAGATGCATTTGAGCCAGTCGCAAGCCAGGGAATGTCAAAAAAGCACCAATAAGTGAACACAGAACAGCCAGGAACAATTTGAAGGTTAGTTTAGACACAGGACCCCTAAAAGAAAAGAAAGGAAATAAGCCGGGGGGGGGGGGGGGGAAATCAGAGACTACTTTCAAATCAACAGTATCTAACATTTAATCAAATTAAAATAAAAAACAAGCAAGTCACCTATTTCTTTAATAAAAAGAATAAAAAGCTCTTCAATATAAGAAAACCAAAACTAAAGCTACTTCCTACAAAATGTTAAATTTGTTAGCAGAGAAAAAAAAAAAACAAAAAAGAATAATTTTATATTGCGATTAACAAGTTATTCAATAAAAATAGCTAGTGGAATGAATTCGATGATTATACTTTTAATAGAAGAACAGATACATCGTAAGTTTAACTGGTCAAAGGCAAATTTTTACTTTTATTTTTATTTTTATGTTATGCCATTCAAACTACCAAGAGACACCATCATCAACTCAATCACTGCTGTAAACAGCCAAAGCACTGTGAATGTTTAAAAGGAAATGGACACAAACAGAAAAATTAACACAGAAATTAGTTGTCCTGGTTTCAGCTGGGATAGAGTTAATTTTCTTCCTAGTAGCTGGTATAGTGCTGTGTTTTGGATTTAGGATGAGAATAATGTTGATAACACACTGATGTTTTAGTTGTTGCTAAGTAGTGCTCACACCAGTCAAGGACTTTTCAGCTTCCTGTGCTCTGCCAGGTGCACAAGAAGCTGGGAGGGGGCACAGCCAGGACAGCTGACCCAGACTGGCCAAAGGGCTATTCCATACCATCTGACATCATGCTCAGTACATAAGCTGGGGGAGGTGGCCGGGGGGCAGCGATCGCTGCTCCGGGACGGGCTGGGCATCGGTCGGCAGGTGGTAAGCAATTGTACAGTGTATCTCTTGCTTTGTATATTATTATTGTATTATTATATAATTATTATTATTACTACTACTATTCTATTTCATTTTACTTCAATTATTAAACTGTTCTTATCTCAACCCACGAGTTTTCTCCCTTTTACCCTTCCAATTCTCTCCCCCATCCCACCGTGGGTGGGGGAAGTGAGCGAGTGGCTGTGTGGTGCTTAGTTGCTGGCTGGGGATAAACCATGATATTAGTAAATTTGGAATAGTTTATGAAAAACAGAGCAAAGAAAGGTTAAGAAACACATGGGATTCAGTTGAAGGGTTTCTTTCTCATTAAATATCCATATCTATAAGTGACGCATTATTCTAAGTATATATTTGAAACTTCTTTTCCTCACAAATAAAAAAACAATCTATAATTCTTGTATAATACTTGAGAATTTCCAAACAAGAAATTCAAATTTGTATTCCCACAGTGATGACATACCCCATACAAGCATTTTGGATCACGTGTTTAAGACAAGGATTGTAACAGAATTCCATTTACAATATACAGAGGCTGTCTATGACAGTGACTGTATATATAAGTAGCATCACAAGCTATCAAACATTCCTTTGTCAGTCTATACAAAACTTGGATGTACTGTAGCAAGCAGATGTATTTGCCTAAGAGGAAAATACTATTATAGCCTGAAAACATGACTGAAAGCCAAAATTTACTCCTAATTCCAACTTTATTGCAGGCTCCATCTGTAGCTTTTGCACTCTCATCTTCCTGCATACCACAGGAACTGCAAAAAATACTTATCTCCTGTTTCAAGCAATCTTTTCAAAGCTGAAGGGACTGTTTAAGAATTACCATGAGAAAGACTTTTATAGTTTTTAACTATATTTTATGGACTGGAACAATTTTGGAATAAAAAGGGAATACACAAATGCAACTTAAGTTACTTTGTAAATATTGATGGATTATTTTCATTAATCCACCTCTTCACATTAATACAGAGATTATAAGTGCGTATAAGAGCAAAGCATGCAAGACAAAAGCTTGCTAAGAAAATCCAAGTGGTTCAGTTATAAATCCAACATAATGAAAACCAATGTATTTCCAGAAACTTACTGGGATTCCAAACCCTGCTTTTCGAGAAACTGCATAGCACTTTCTGAAAAATTTGAGAATCCTGCAGAGACATAAATTATATGTATTTTAGCACAGCACAAATATAAAATCTCTTTTTTTTGAAATAAAATGCTAGGTAACAGGACATATTTTAAACAAAATTTGTCTAGCATTATTATTATTATTATTATCAACAAATTATGTCTAGCATAGCTCTTTCATGTGCTAATTAGTATGCCACGATGCAATAGAACTCAGTTATTAACACAAACAGTCTTTGAAAACATCTCTGATATTTGTACATTTCATGAACATGAACAAAACATTCATTTTTAAGAAGGTAAGTAACTTTTTTTCAGTAGAGGAGCTTCACTTTACTATGCAAGGCAAAATGGGTGCCCTGGTTTCAGCTGGGATAGAGTTAATTTTCTTCCTAGTAGCTGGTATAGTGCTGTGTTTTGGATTTAGGATGAGAATAATGATGATAACACACTGATGTTTTAGTTGTTGCTAAGCAGTGCTTACACTAGTCAAGGACTTTTCAGCTTCCCGTGCTCTGCCAGGTGCACAAGAAGCTGGGAGGGGGCACAGCCAGGACAGCTGACCCAGACTGGCCAAAGGGCTATTCCATACCATATGACGTCATGCTCAGTACATAAGCTGGGGGAGGTGGCCGGGGGGCAGCGATCGCTGCTCCGGGACGGGCTGGGCATCGGTCAGCGGGTGGTGAGCAATTGCATTGTGCATATTATCATTACTGTTATTTCCTCTTCCTCTGCTGTCCTATTAAACTGTCTTTATCTCAACCCGCGGGTTTTACTTTTTTTTTTCCCCGATTGTCTCCCCCATCCCACCGTGGGGGGTGGGGGGAGGGTGAGCGAGCGGCTGTGTGGTGCTTAGTTGCCGACTGGGGTCAAAGCACAACACTGGGTTAAAAATAAAACTGGAAAGTAGATATAATTAACAAAGCAAACAACCTAGGTAAAGACTACACTATTTAAAACAAAGCAAGGAAAATATACAGGATATCCTTCAGAATCGACATTCCAAAGCAAGATTTCCTAAAAGTGTATTACATATAGTGTTCATTTAAATACAGATATTCTCAAAACCACCTAAAACGCTTAAAATTAATTTTTCAAGTAATGTAATCACTAGAGCTGTTGCAAACCCTGAAGAAAGGAGTTACCTGATTCGAGTCCAAACTCTAGATAGCTTTCTGTCACAATCAGGATTGCCATTGCTTTCACAAAGAAGAAGCAGCCAAAGGTGACACAGACTGATCTTTCACCTCCATCCTCTACTATGAAATAATGGGTGGTCAACGAAAACAGTATCTTACTATACAAGAAAAACGTCAAGGAAAATCAAGTTTGTAAAATAACTGTATTTATAAATTATAAAGCTGTATTTTGGTCATCTACACTAAGATACGCAAATGCTTTAAAAAGTAACGTGTGTTTGGCCAATTTGAGGTTAATTATGCTTTACAGTATTGTGGGAGTTTAATAAGCACAGGCACACAGTCACATAATGGGTAGTAAGGAATACGCTGTTCTGGAATATAATTTTGTTTTCATTTAGGCTTACTGATAGCCAAATGCAATGGTATTCACTATCGACCCGAGAATAATTAAACCAAAGTTTAAATGTAAATTTTACATACTTGTAAGAACGTACAGAAGTTACATCAAACCAAAAATAAGACAATTGTATCTTCAATGTAAAATATCAAGCTAGATGAAAAATATTTCATCAAACTACACAACAGTGAATGCAGGGAAGTGAATAAATAAATTTTTAACCACAGTGGAGTTATACATGTTCTGTCAGAATGCACAACCCCAAGTGGGTGTATTCAAGATTCTTCACTGCAAGAATCCAGAGTGCAAAGGCAAAAATATAGCACCATTCAAGTCACTGCATGCTTGTTGCTGAAATAATCTCAGTTAAAATACTTCCTCAGTCTTGACTTAACTATATGTGAATGCACATTTGTACACATGCATACATCCATACACACAAATACGTATATATAGTACATATATATGTATACTGTGTATATAGCATACACAACTTTTTGTTCCTTTGGGGAGAAAAAGGTAGAAAAGGTAGAAAACGTAGAAAAGGTGCTCCTCCTCACATAAGTCTCTCTTTTTTTCTGAAGAAAAACATAGACATTGAATTTTTTCTTCCCTCCTTGATTAAAGGCAAGACATTTTAGAAAACATGAGGTGAGAACAGAGAGGTTTGTTGCCCTTCAGTTTAGAAACAAACAAAAAACCCCACACAATAAGCATTTAATGCAAAAGCTGTTCTCTCAAATGTCTGCTGAGCTTTCCCAAGTAGTCTTACAAAAGCTTCCAGGTAGTTTTACAAAATCTGTATCCTTTCAATTAGATTTCCTTTTCTTAGTTTTCAGGACATCATGATTAGTGGAAGCAGCAAAAACTTAACTCTTTGCATAAGAGCAGAGAAGTTGTAAGAATTTTTATATATGTAAATAAATGTCAGAAAAGACAAAATATATTTTTTGCTTTAAAAACACCAAAAGATTCTCTCTGTCACTTAGAAATATTCAAACATCAGATAAAGTAACTTTGTGCTGGTTTTGGTGAGGGAGGGCAGGAAGCACAGGGCATACATACAAACAGCAGGGAATGGGATGCCCCAAGAAGCGCTTCTGTCAATAATGGGATAAAATTTCTTAAATATGAAAACTTCTCCTCACAGGAAGCATAGACCTGCCTTATAAGAAATAGTGACCAGTGGCATGGGATTGTTGCTTAGATTATTATGTGACTATTTACTAAGCAAAAAACGCATGAAAAGATGAAACTTGTGTTTCTCTACTTTTGCACGTATGTGTTCAAGATTTCTCAACAATCAAAGGTAATCAACTAACAGCACATTTAGTATTATCTAGGAAAGAAAAATCTATCCCGTTCTTATTTTGATAAAAAAGAGAGACTATATAGTCCAGTATTATATCTTAAGTCCTTTCCTCAATGCCATAAATATGAACATCTAAGAGGTTATCTGCTCTGTTATCAAGCTGTTTTAAAAATGTTTATTGAATATTCTCCTTTTTAGTGCCTTTCTAAACATAATTAGTTCCAAAATTATACAGTGGATTAAGATAATTTTTTTATAATACACTATCAATTCTTACTACTATGAGCTGCAGCCCATTATAATTGATTTTTTTTTTTCAAATGGCAGGCAATATCAAGTCTGTATTTAAATAAAGTACTTGGAGATCATTCCAGACATTACTTGCTTTAAATAACAAAAAAGGAAGACACAAAAAAGATTTCAAGTGTAAACTGTACCCATTTTTTCCACTGCACAATAACATAATAATTTATATTTGTACTTTTTAAAATATTGGAAGTATTTTAAGATGTAGATTATGTGAAAATCTATTTTAGGGTATCTATTTGATAAAAACATTTGAACTGTCATCAGTTAATCTCTCAAGAAACCATGTGATTATGCAATATTGCACTTCATTAAGCAGCACGCATTTAACATATGCATTGCTGTATTTCATCTATATGCAGAGAAGTACTCATATACGCACATTAGGGTGGCCTAACCACAGCATCTAACTTGACTCTTAAGTTTACAGTAATCAACTTAAACTCCCTTTATAGTTAACAGAAAGAACAGGTATCCCTAAAGGAAAACTTATCTCATCCTAAAAATGGGCACATAATAGGTCATACAGACTGTGTTCTGGAAAGGTCTGTTTCTCTGCACTGACCATTAAAAGAACATCAGGATGATTTTTAAACACTTAGAAGTTAGGCAAGATGACTCCCACCCTTATAAACATTTTAGTTTCTAGTAAAATACATAGAAATTTTGGATTCACAATTGAAAACCAAATAAACTCCTCTATATTATTTCTAATTGTATGTAGACAGGAAAAAAAAATAGTTTAAGGCTTCCAGAGATTATTTCAAGATCTGACGACTGACTTTCCCTAGATCAGCCTTCAATCAAGTTAAGGAAAGTCTGTTGCTTTCCTTTGCTATCCCATTGATATGACTACATATGAAGACATTTTTCAAATGTAGCCAGTAAAGTTTCCTAATCTACTAATGAAATCAGGTTACTTAATCAGCTTTTCAGATGACAGACAGCTTCCCAACTGAGAAATACCTTACTTTTCCTATACCACATTAATTTTCCTAAATACCTTGCCTTTGCAACAGAAAGGATCGTGTACAGCACTGTTTAAAGGTTTACAACAGATAAAAAATTAAAGAAGCTGACATATTTGTGTGTTGCACAAAGACAATGATTTAAAATGTCATTCAGTTGTTCTCAATGATGAATTTCAAATAGCTGCATAAGCAGAGTAGTTTAAATTAGACACGTGCTATTGTTAAGATGATAGATCATCTCTCGATGTTGTCCATCTTCACTCTATCCTCGTGCACCCCCTCCCGCCAATGAAGTGCTTTGTTATTTTACAAACTCATCCCTTTGCAAGTATGCTAGCTGCAACTGCTACATTTAAAATTGCAATCAACTATTTAATTCACTAATTTTGAATATTTTTTTCTGACAGAAGCCACCTTTCCAAATTTCAAAGTAATGGAAATCAGAAATCAGTGACTAGTGACTATTTGCAACAAGCTGTATAGCAAGAATAAAAAAAAAAAATTAGTAACCAGAACATGTGACCTACGACACAATGCGTTTTCACAAATGTCAAAGTTACTTTTGCAAGAAGTATTGCAAACCCTATTTTTAAGCCTAAATTCACGTTTAGCAGGTTGCGACCGATAATCTGTCTTTAGAAAAAAAAAAAAAAACAAAACAAAAAAAAAACCTCAACATTTTTGTTTTACAAAATCTTTTGCTACTTCTCTTCATGTACTGGAAACTGTTCAGTGTGTGCAGGCTATCACCATGAAAAGCCACCAATCAATTAACCCAGTATCCCATAGCCTTTCAAAAATATTAAATAGAGGGCAGGTGGTACAGCAGGTCTTCTAACTGCTGCCTCTAAGAAACATACTGTCATTGAATCTTCCTGAAAGTGTAAAGCAATTAAAAACTTTATTGTTCTGTTCTGCTAAAACAATAAGAGAGTTCTCTATACTGAAACTATTTATCTGCATTGCCAACTGTGAGGTAACCAAGAATAGTCTATATTGCAGTCAAAAGGAAAGAGGGAGACACACGCAGACATTCCTCCTCTAGCTTTACACTGGCTAGGTTAGGTTGATCAGTCAGTACCAATGCAGATACAGAAGCCTGGAGTTTAGCATGGGCTGCCACTTGAACATTTACCCAATCTGACAGATGAATTCTGCATCTTTCACTGAGGTATCTGCTAATGCAGCTGCACAAATATTTCTGCACATTAAATATATTTAAAGCTAGCTTAGTTGTGCCTAGCAGAATTGCCATCAATGTAATGCCAATATACTCTAACCATGGAACTCAAGTACTAAACTAATGTATTACTCCTTTTACATTAAAATTCTGTTAAAACACAAATGTATGGACTAGTTTCCTGTTTGGAATTTTTTTCTGAGTATCTACACTACCAACCTAAAAAAGCTACTAGTGGGTTACTGCACCGAAACAAAACATCTACCCCTAGAAAAAATGGTCGAAAAAATTTCCAATCAATCATCACTTCTATAAGCTTCTTTTGGCCGCTTTGCCAGCCAAGTCTCTAGTACAATCCAATACCTCTTAATATACAGGCATGAAACAGGGAAAAGCATCTGTCACCAAAACACAAAACTGTTCTAGAATTAATTCTTGACATATCACATTGGTTTCTTTAAATTTAAAATATGGGGGTGTACTGGTTTTGACTGGGATAGAGTTAATTTTCTTCATAGTAGCTAGTATGGGGCTATGTTTTGGATTTGTGATGAAAACAGTGTTGATAACACAGGGACGTTTTAGTTATTGCTGAACAGTGCTTACACAGAGTCAAGGCCTTCCTTATTTTGCTTTGCTTGCGCGCGCAGCTTTTGCTTTCCCTATTAAACTGTCTTCATCTCAACCCATGAGTTTTCTCACCTTTACCCTTCCGATTCTCCCCCCCATCCCACTGTGAGGGGGGTGAGCGAGTGGCTGCGTGGTGCTTAGTTGCTGGCCGAGGTTAAACCACAACAGGGGGGCAACCAAATATTTCGACAATTTAGGATGAATCATTTCTGGTCTTGACATACTGAGTTAGTAAATAGTTGTATGTTTTTAAGTATTTTCAGTATCCCAGAGGCCCAATGTCGAAACACAATAATGAACCAGATTTCTTCTGAAACCTCTTTTCACTCGCCTAGGTTACAGTGATCACAAGAATTGTTTCATTAATACTTCCGTATACCACTCCTTGCACCAACACCCCCCCAAAAAAACCCTGTAATGCCCAGAATAAGTTATGTTAACATATTTATAGAGATGTTAACTCTCTAATACAAAGTTCAGTTTAGATCGTGCTCCCTGGTACTGCAGTCTTCTGCATTGTCACTAACCCCTCAAACTGGACAGGACTAAACTACTTCATCCCATCTGCCCAGGAACCGCACAAACATTTAAGCAAGCCCTATTCAATATTAGGAAGCAGTGATTTCACAAGGATTTCTACAAAGCCACCTACTCTGTGGAGAAACCTCCAATAAAAACGAGGTCTCTCTCATGCCACAGAAAAAAACAGTAAATAAAAGTTGTAGGAAGCGGCAGAAAACCAGTTCCACCATTTATTTCCTTCGTATAACTATTAAATGACGGTTCAACTATCTATTAATGGATAAGTAATTATATTTTCCATTGTATTCTCTCTTTCAAACTACACAAAAACATAGACATTTTTTGAAGTGATTCATTAAAAACCCTAGAATTTAGACTCCACTGTTTGACAATGCATTCAAAACAAAAGGTAACACTTTTTATACAGGTTTCCAATTTCCCAGAATTTATTTGTGAAGGCTTAGTCCTGCATACAAGGTCATTCTTCTCCAGGCTTTCCCAAATTTGTGTACGTTTTTAGAAGTGCCACATGAATTTTAAACTTTGAGTTGTCTATTCTTCCTCTTACCCCAACAAACTACCAGAATTTCTTAAGAATTTTCCCTCTAAAGTATATTGTCTGCTACCAAAAACTCAAAAGAATATTGGTCCCTTAGCCAATACAAAAATCACACATGCTCAGGTAAAGAAATGCTAAAGCATGCAGTTAGCTGTTCACAGTTTATTAAATAAAACTTAGCTTTTGGCATATGATCTTTTGATTTTAATACTATTCTATGTGATCTTACAGCTCAGAAATGTCATGCCAATATACACACTAAATTTAGTTTTGACCTAGCACAACTTGTCCTCTTACAGTGAAAAATTACTTACTTGCTTCTGACAATGGACAAAAATCACCTGTCCATCTCCACAGAAGACCTTACATTTAAAATCCCATATATAATTATGGGATTTGATAATCTACATGAAGATATTTAAAGTGTGAAGCATGCTTCCTGCCAATGTTGCAAAGTAATTATCTTGTGGTTTCCTGTATGTCTCATAAGTTCTAATGTATAGAAACTGCAATATTTCCTCTCTGCCATACTTCCCTTTCAGTCATTTAAGAAAGCTAGTAAGAAAATATAGGCCAACGTGCTGCTAACACGCAGGATACTAGCTCTGTTTCCATCTTATCCAGCTGCAAATGGGCAATTGGATCTCAAATGTTTGAGCCAGATTAGGACAAGGCTGAAAATACTGATTTAGGCTCAATTCATTAAAAAAAAAGGCAGGTCAGAAAGAAAGAATCAGGAAAAGACCCTAATATCTATTTGCACAGCCATGCATCTCGATTCTTTTAGATTTCTGTATTTGGTTTTGCCTCTGAATTGATGACCAAATTAAAGCAGTGATTAGGAGTGCATTTAAATACCACTGTAAGAATGGAATGTTGCAGTCTATTTTCCTACATAATCCATGCCAATATATTAATTCACAACTTTGTCACCTAGAGTTGCAATTACTGTAGTATTATTTAAGTTGGTTACACCCAAGATTTATTTGAAAGATGAAGCAAATACAGGGCATTGTCATCAGTAAACTTAAGAGTGTATTATGGTTATACTATCTGAAAATTGTTTTTCCATTAATTATATTAACCTCCCTCTCATTCTCAAAATGGGAGTTGAAGGTGGTGGCTTGCACCTCTGATTTCTTAAGTAGCAGTTGCTTCTCTCTCTCTCCTTCCCTCTGCCGCGATTAAACTAGAAATCCTGACTTCATCCAACCAAATAAAAAAAAAAGGCTGCTTAGCAACATAGCTATAATATCATTAAAGGTGTCACCACCTGGTAGGTTAGAAAACCACCTTTTGGATTATCTGCTGACAGATAAGAGTCAATAGAGAAATAATTGGTCTGGAGGCAAGCTACTGCCAGTCGGTTATTTCATAATGCAAGTCAACTCCTCCATCTAAGTTATTACTCATTAAAAGGAAAATTCTGGATATCATTTATACTTCAGGCTACGTGGAAAAGGTATTACTGTCCTTATTGTAAAGGCAGCACACACTTCAGTAATTATCAAGCACAGACAAGCTTTAAGCATATCCAGAACTGTCAGTAAAAACTAACCAGAGTTCAAGGGGTTTACGTGACATCACTAGCTAGTGCTAACACCAAAAAAGATCACAATAAGAATCTCTATGGAAGAAGAGGCATTTCCACAGAGGAATCAATTTTGAATATTCAAGTGCTATATTAAGTCTAACTTAGCACTTTATCTGGTTATTAGCTGTTCAGGGAGCAAAGCAGTTGCACAAATTCATTTTCTGACTCACATCTCCATAACCTACTTTCTTCCAGGCCCTTATTACATTGCTTCATCACCTCTCACATCTTTAAAAGGCAACTTTCCTCCCCAAAGAGTAAGTCTGGATTGGTCTCTGAAAACCAGCTAATTACTACACAAGCATCAATGTCCGATACTGCTTTCTCCAGTACGTCACAGCTGCTTCTTTTTATGATTTGATATTGCTTGTTTCCTAAATACTCTGCTTTTGTTTCCTTCAGTTTCAGAGGGGAGTTCAGCTTTTCACAGAACTTTGAAAACATAGTACCACCTCAGCTCCTACAACTGTCTACACATTTTATTTTCACATAAACTTCATTATAAGTATCTTGAAGTTCTTCTAAAAATATGAATTCATGCATGCATCTTTGCAATAAATGATTGTATACAGTATTGTACTATTCAGCTAAGGAAGCATCAGACTAAACATATCAAAAGCAAAACGTGCACAGTAAACATTCTTCTCCCAACATTTAAATACTTCCTGGTACAAAAATCTCTTCCTGATTGCCCAGCTGGGCAAAACCAAATTAGTTTAGAACCATTACAGATGAGCACTAACTTTTTGTTCACATACATAAGATGCTTTCCATAAATAGTCTGGTATTAATATTTAAAAGCCATTGATATCAGCATATCCAAAGAGCATGTATAGCGTATATATTACCTGACAATGGCACTAGCATACACAATCCTTTTTCCAGATATTAAATCATAGAATCATAGAATGGTTGAGGTTGGAAGGGACCTCTGGAGGTCATCTGGTCCAACACCCCTGCTCAAACAGGGCCACCTAGAACCAGTTGCCCAGGACCATGTCCAGTCAACTTTTGAATATCTCCAAGGAGGGAGAGTCCACAACCTCCTTGGGCAACCTGTGCCAGTGCTCAGTCACCCTCACAGTAAAAAAGTGTTTCCTGATGTTCTGTGTGTCCTGATCTCTAGGGAACAGCTTCATGCAGCTCTAATCAATTATTAAATGTGCTTACTCTTGGTTTTTACAAGTGAGTTTAAAACCAGCATTTCACAGTAGTTTTGGAACTATATTTTACATCAAACAACACAATAAACTTGTCACCAAATTGCAAAAACTTCAAAGTTTCTTCCCTTGTTAAAATTTATCAAAATCCATTCCTTTGGATTCAGCAGGGACTAAGTAAACATTCGTGCCCAGATTCTCTGTTTACCTTACAAAGCCTCCATGTACATAGTGTGAAAATCTACATACATATATACATATATCAGTTATATACAGGAGAAAAGTAAGTGTGTCAGAACGTCTTGCCATTGCTAATTCACTTCAAGTACAAGGAAAAAGTAAGATGTCAGGGTTACAGGGCTATCCAAACAAAGGAGACAATGTTTTGTAAATATTATGTCTACGGCTGCCCTTGGAGTGTTATCAGGAGAGCTAATAAAACTGGCTAGCAGGCAGAGCTCAGCCTCTCCGAGCTACTGCCTGCAAGAGCCTTCGAATCTTATGTCTCTGTCTCTTGTCTTGGGCCTTCCCTGACAACTAGCTTGGAGAGATCTTCCCCACTGGGAATACTGGGTGAAGATGTCTGGTCCCCAAGCCCCTGCAGGTGCATCTGCAGAGGATGCTGCGGAAGCTCTGCAGTGGTGTATGGAGCGGATACAACAGCTTGAGTCACGGTACTCACAGGAACTGGGATCGTTACTGGGTGAGATAAGGGAAAAGACTCAAGCCTTGATAGAGCAGCTCTGTCGTCGTGTAGAGGCTCTAGAAAGGACAGGCTCTACTTCACCTCCTTCAGTCACCCTCACAGTAAAAAAGTGTTTCCTGATGTTCAGACAGAACCTCCTGCATTTCACTTTGTGCCCATTGCTTCTTGTCCTGTCACTGGGCACCACTGAAAAGAGCCTGGCTCCGTCTTCTTTGCACCCTCCCTTCAGGTATTTATATACATTGATGAGATCTCCCCCCCCCGGAGCCTTCTCTTCTCTTGGCTAAACAGTCCCAGCTCTCTCAGCGTTTCCTCATAAGAGAGATGCTCCAGACCCTTCATCATCTTCGTGGCCCTTCTCTGGACTCTCTCCAGTATGTCCAGGCCTCTCTTGTACTGGGGAGCCCAGAACTGGACACAGGGCTCCAGGTGTGGCCTCACCAGCGCTGAATAAAGTGGAAGGATCACCTCCCTCGACCTGCTGGCAATACTTTGTCTAATGCAGCCCAGGATACTATTAGCCTTGTTTGCAGCAAGGGCACATTGCTGGCTCATGTTCAACTTGGTGTCCACCAGGACCCCCAGGTCCTTTTCTGCCAAGCTGCTTTCAAGCTGGGCAGCCCCCAGCATGTGTACTGGTGCATGGGGTTATCCCTCCCCAGGTGCAGGACTTGGCACTTCCCCTTGTTGAACTGCACGAGGTTCCTGTCAGCCCAATTCTCCAGCTTGTCGAGGTCCCTCTAGATGGCAGCATGACCCCCTGGTGTATCAGCCACTCCTCCCAGTTTGGTGTCATCAGCAAACTGGCTGGGGGTACACTCTGCCCCATCATCCAGATCATTAATGAAGACGTTGAACAGGACTGGATCCAGTATTGATCCCTGGGGTACACCGCTAGTCACTGGCTTCCAACTAGACTGCTACTGATCACCATCCTCTAGGCCCAGCCATTCAGCCAGTTTTCAGTCCACCTCACCGTCTGCTCATCCTGCCCATACATTAACAGCTTATCTATGAGGATCTTATGGGACACAGGGTCAAAGGCCTTCCTGAAGTCCAAGTAGACAAATATCCACTGCTCTCCCTTCATCTACCAAGCCAGGCATTTCATTATAGAAGGTTATCAGGTTGGTCAAGCAAGACTTCCCCTTAGTGAAGCCATGCTGACTACTCCTGGTGATTTTCTTGTCCTTCATATGCCTGGAAATGGTTTCCAGGATTAGTTATTCCATCACCTTCCCAGGGATCGAGGTGAGGCTTACCGGCCTGTAGTTCCCTGGGTCCTCCTTCTTGCCCTTCTCGAAGACGGGAGTGACATTTGCCTTCTTCCGGTCTTCGGGCACTTCTCCCAACCGCCATGATCAATCAAAGATAATCGAGAGTGGCCTAGCAATGACATCTGCCAGCTCCCTCAGCAGTCGTGGGTGCATCCCATCAGGGCCCATGGACTTACATATGTCGGGTTTGCTTAAGTATTCCCTGACCTGATCCTCTCCCACCAAGGGTACATCTTCCTTGCTCCAGACTTTCCTTCTGGTCTCTTGGGCCTGGGATTCCTGAAGGCTGGTCTTCCTAGTAAAGACTAAGGCAAAGGCGGTGATAAATATATATTTATTTATTCTGCAAATCAACAATACACAGATTTCTATGAATTGAAGAATGATGTAAGCTATTTGGAACAGATAGAATTATTTTAAAAAACAGTAAAGGATACACTGCAAAGGCCAAGACAAGCAGACACCACACTACACTGATATTCATTTCTTGTGAGGGCTTCATGATACTGCAATAGGCTTCAGTCACCACATACACGACTGTAGCTGCAACAGTGAAATCCACCAGCCACTGATATTCAGGAAAATAATGCAATGCTGAAAAATACAAGTTTGCAAATCTTAAAAGTACAATGATATTTTTAAGGCAATTACCGACATATACAAAAAGGGATGACAATTAAAAATTATTTTCAAATAATTGAGGTCTAGATCCAATCTAGATCCAGATTATCCAAGTTAAGAGCCACTTATTTTTTCATTCAGCAACCTCTCCTTTTAACCTGAACTTCACTCTTCACCTCTGTTGCTTGATACTGGATTACCACTCAATAATTTATAAGGTTACAAGATTTTATTATTTTATCATCTCAGCTTTTATGCATTAACCTGCTAACTTAAAAAATCATGGCTAATTTAGATCTCAGAATCAAGATAAAAAATGGTTATCCACTGAAGTCTAGCTACAATGCTAGGTAAGAGTTTTGATTCTCTGTTTAAGATTAAAAGCTCATTGACAGTCATTTAATGTACTATATATAATTGCTTCCTCTTTTTCTTTAAAAAACCCAAACTTAAAACATTGATGGTTTGTTCTTCAAGATTTTGATAACACCTCTTGTATAGCAATAACTCATTGTGTAAACGCCATCCTAAACATTCTGGGGAACGTACTGTGTTCCATGCAGGTTGGGTGATTTAAAAAGAGAGAGTTTTTCTTTTTCCCATAGATGCTAGGAACTGCAAAGAACAGTTCTTGACAATGAAGTGCAGTCTGCCCCTCTGTATTGGGTTTGCGTGGCAAGGTTTTGGTAGTGGGGGGGCTACAGGGGTGGCTTCTGTGAGAAGCTGCTAGAAGCTTCCCCCATGTCCGACAAAGCCAATGCCAGCTGGCTCCAAGACGGACCCACTGCTGGCCAACGCTGAGCCAATCAGCGATGGTGGTAGCGCCTCTGTGATAACATATTTAAGAAGGGGAAAAAACTGCCGCGCAACAGCAGCCGGAAGAGAGGAGTGAGAATATGTGAGAGAAATAACTATGCAGACACCAAGGTCAGTGAAGAAGGAGGGGGAGGAGGTGCTCCAGGCGCCGGAGCAGAGATTCCCCTGCAGCCCGTGGTGAAGACCACGATGACACAGGTTGTCCCCCTGCAGCCCATGGAGGTTAATGGTGGAGCAGATATCCACCTGCAGCCCGTGGAGGACCCCACACCGGAGCAGGTGGATGCTCCCGAAGGAGGCTGTAACCCCGTGGAGAGCCCACGCTGGAGCAGGCTCCTGGCAGGACCTGTGACCCCGTGGAGAGAGGAGCCCACGCTGGAGAAGGTTTGCTGGCAGGACCTGTGACCCCGTGGAGAGAGGAGCCCACGCTGGAGAAGGTTTGCTGGCAGGACCTGTGACCCCGTGGAGAGAGGAGCCCACGCTGGAGAAGGTTTGCTGGCAGGACCTGTGACCCCGTGGAGAGAGGAGCCCACGCTGGAGAAGGTTTGCTGGCAGGACTTGTGACCCCGTGGGGGACCCACGCTGGAGCAGTTCGTGAAGAACTGCAGCCCATGGGAAAGACCCATGTTGGAGAAGTTCGTGGAGGACTGTCTCCTGTGGGAGGGACCCCATGCTGGAGCAGGGGAAGAGTGTGAGGAGGAAGGAGCAGCAGAGATAACGTGTGATGAACTGACCGCAATCCCCATTCCCCGTCCCCCTGCGCCGCTTGGAGGGGGGAGGAGGTAGAAAAATCGGGAGTGAAGTTGAGCCTGGGAGGAAGGGAGGGGTGGGGGGAAGGTGTTTTAAAATTTGGTTTTATTTCTCATTATCCTACTCTGATTTGATTGGTAATAAATTAAATTAATTTCCCCCAAGTTGAGTCTGGTTTTGCCCGTGACGGTAATTGCTGAGTGATCTCCCTGTCCTTATCTCGACCCACGAGCCTTTCATTATATTTTTTCTCTCCCCTGTCCAGCTGAGGAGGGGGAGTGATAGAGTGGCTTGGTGGGCACCTGGTGGCTAGCCAAGGTCAACCCACCACACCCTCTCAAACACCTTCCTACATCAATGAGGTTAAAAAGTCACAGAATATTACTGAACATTTGACTACAAGGTATCTGATGTCAAAAACATGAAATTGGTTGAACTCAGTTATTTCAATGAAAGTCTGATATTTATTTTGAAATAACTATTTGGTTAGATTTAACATATATTTGCATATATAACTTTTTAAAGATACTTAAACCCTACACTGTATCAGTATCTATAAACTGATGCTTGTTTTATTCTCGGGGAGACCCATTAATGCTATTACTTGAAGCAAATAACACTAATTGAAAATTGTGAATGCTTTGCTTACATGCCAGTTTTTAAAAGCTGTGCATTTCTGTTACAGGTCTTTTCAGCACTGTCCTGGATAATTTAAGCTGCAACATCTCCTGCTCAGCACTATGCTTGCTTGCTTGCTTGCTTGCTTGCTTGCTTTCTATATTTATGCATACAATGCATGCATATAAAAATGTGGCTAGGAGGAAAATACGTATCACATGTATACATATCCATATATGACTTTTATGTAACAGAAAAATTGGTTATGTTTAAGGAGTCAAAAATTAGCATTTATAAAAAAGCCTATTAACTTTCAAAACAAATGCTGTGTATTTCTGCAGTGTTACTTTTGGTTTCTAAATATTTTACTTCAAAATTTCAGATGTGTGGGTGAAAGAACTAGGTTTCAATGCTACAGTACATTTCCTATTTTAGAAGAGCAGAAAGTGTGTTTCAACATCTGCCAGTTATTTTCTTGTACAAAGCTATTTTTATGTCTGTTTCAAATACACTGAGTGATGTGATCCTTTTGGTGTTGTCTCATATTGCTAGGGATGCCTAATGCAGCAATAGATGTGCTTTATGCTGGATTTTACCTGCTCATCCTTTTTTCTAATACTGCTATTAAGATGTCACCCATGGAACAACAAAAGAGACTTAGCCCTAATTTTTGCTTTCTCACTTTCTTTCTTTATAATCAGTTGTACTGTTATTCTTTCATTAACTATTGAAAAAAGATATTCCAGTATTTATTGCAAATAAACACTCGATAGAAAACAACATCAGGATATATTTGATATAATATGTTTTTGTTTGCATCCACTTATTCTTACCTATAGTGTCCCTTTCAGTCACAGACTTTGTTTCCAGATGAAGACCAATGTCTTTTGGAATGGTTAGGGGCTTGTTTTCAATATGACCATTATATTTTCTGTAAAAAAAAAAAAAAAAGTAAATAAAATACACACAGATATAACAAAACTAACTTGTTCGTTATATAATAGCATTTCAAATTTAAGTAGTATGCAGACCATTTTTTCCCCCACGTACAAACATTTTCATCTAGCTAGGTAAAAGCATTAATTCAAGTTCAAATAAGCACGTATCTTGAGAAACAACCAGGTATGTCAATAATTATTAGCTTTACCTTGCAAGCCTCTGAAATACTACTGTGGTTACACATACAGGTCTAAATGTCATCTATATGTTATGTCCTGAGTATGTATTAGGACAGGATCTGGTGGGCACCATCTACTCCAGCACACCGGTTTCCTCTGAAAGGAAGCTTCACGGTTCAGACAGGAAGGAAGCTATAGGGTGTGTTATGAAAATTCCCTTTCCTAACTATTATATCAATCAGTCTTTATAGTATGAAAGTGTATTAACTTTGTTAATAAATATATTAGTTCACATTATACGCTGTGATGTAATGAGGTAGTGGAATTTTACTGGAGACTTTGGTATTGTTCACGCTTAAGTAAAACAAACTAAAGGACAGCCCAGCCCTGGAAATAAGGACTTTGCTTCTTGGAAGCTTAGAGCTATCCATGAAGGATAAAGGTTACCCCTGGACAACCAAGATAACACCAGCATCCTAGCCCCTCTGACACGCCTTTGAAACCCTCCCAGCGTCGCCTGGCATCACAGATGAGTAACTATAGCAAGACTGACTCCAGGGACATCTGGATCAATAGACAAGCAGCAAGAATGCTGCAGAAATATAGTTGCTTTGCAAAATTTTCCTATGATTAGTAATCGGTAGTGTGGGTGTTAGTGATTAGTCAAATCGTGTTGTACCTGAATGTTTGAAGGGTATAAGAACCCCGTGTAAAACCACATCCAGGGTGCCCCAATTTGGCTGGGACACTTCATGCACATGAATAAATATTTACCCTTATAATTCTATACTTTGCGTCCTAGCCTCTCTCCTCAGTTGGCACGGGCCAGTTATGAATTTTTGTGGCAGGTGTTCCAATTGGTTCCCCCAGCCTTAACAGTTTATTGATATGAGTACAGGTACAGTACAGAACATATCCACCCTGCCACAGAAATACACTGAAGAAAATCAAAGCTAATTTGAGACTTTTCAGTTGAGGTCTAGGCCAGTAGACTAAAAGACAGCAGTGTTAAAGTCTTTGGATTGAAAGTAAGTAAGTGAGTAATACATACTTGGGAGTGTTAATTTATTGATCATTCACCGGAAATAACAAGCAATAATTGATCTCAGAAGATAACCAAAGTTGTTAGGAAAAAAATAAATATCAAATTTTCAAAATAGCGTTGGGTCCTTTTGTCACAATAGGGTGGCTTAGCAAGTATGTCACCTGAGCTGGACTAACCTAGATCCTTGAAAGATCTATCCTACTAGCCATCAAGCAAAGACAAATTTAAGATAGCTTTCTAATCTAAAAGGAAATGTAAAAATATCATATTTATTTCAATTCATATCCTGCTTATGAAAATAAGCCCCCCAAAAATGTATCACTGTATTAGTAATCCTAGAAAACTAATACAATTTAAAAAGCAATAACCCAGCATGCTCTCTTTGGGCAAAGCAGCAAAGTTAAGTACATTGTGATGCAGAGGCAGGGTTCAAAGCTGTGTTCCAGGTTTTAACCACTCCTGCACAGCATGACAGCAATATACAGAAGCTTCATAAAGAATCACACAAAGAGCCATTTACTCCTATCATACTAGGTAGCTATTTGCTTATACAAAGGGAAAGAATAAGGCAAGCAAAGGTTGATCCTCCTCGCACTGCTAAAACCCTTCCTGGCTTCCAGCATTAAGCAACTTGGGGATAACCTGAGCCAGGGATTGCAACCTCTGAAACCATCATTTTTAATAAGTGACATGAATTTGTTGAATACCTTTCTGAACCAGTCTGAGATCTGTTGACCTTCAAAGTATCTTGTAGCAGCAAGTTCCACAATTTGTGTCCCAAATTAAAAAGTGCTTAAACCTACTCTAATTTAATTCAGCATCTCCTTGTATAACATGGCAGTAAGTTTATTACTCCCTATCCACCTTCTTGCAAAGTGGATACATACCTCTAGCAAAACCGTCCCCTCAATCAGTTCCTAGACTAGTAAATCTTAGCCTACTCCTCCTTGTGTGGAAGCCTTACTTCTAGTCATCATTGTTGACCTTTTCTAGTTCTACTAAATAGTCTTCGAAATACGGTACAAACAAAAGTACGTCTTATAATATAGAATATGAAGTTAGATTATGTTTTCCAGTTGGGATGGTGCTTTTCCCGGTGATCGCGCGAAGGCCAGCTTTCTTTTGTCCCGTTCGGGTTTTTTAACCCCCTGCTCAGTCTGCGCCAGAGGGGGCAGAGTGGGGCAGAGTACACCACGGATTTCCTGCGCATGTCGTCGGAGCTGAATTGGAGGGAGGATGACCTTTTGTTACCCCTCTATATTCATGGCCTGGCCGGCGATGTTCGTACAGAGGTAGCCCGAAAGCTGGCGCCGGAAGATTTTGCAGGTTGCCACTAAACGTGCTTCTGAAGCGGAGCAGCTTTTGCGCTTGCCCGGTTCTGCTCCGGTTTCGGGCCCCCGCTCCCTCCCGGCGTCCCCCCTGCTTGGCGGGGGGGCAGGCACCATGCTGGCGGTGCCAGGGGTGGGGCCCGTGTGGCCGGGACGGGAGCTCGGACCGCGGTGGCTCCTCCCCGAATCCGCCCTGCCCGCCTCCGCCCTGCTGCTCGCGGCGGGGTGGAACCCATTGCAAATCAGGGCAGGGTTTGCCCAGTCCCCCTCTCCCCCTGCTGAGGACTCTGCCGAGACGACGGTCGATTTGGCTACCTTTGGGAACAGTTAGGATTTTCCACCGTTTTCTGAACTGTCCCTTTCAGCGCCCGGTATTGTGGGGTCGAGAAACAGCTCCGGCCAGCGCGGGAAGGGAGGTCGCCGCCGGCGTAGATGGGGCGAGCCCAGGTGCCCTGCTCCTCACGGTGTCAGTCTCGCTTCCGCTCCCGGACGGCAGAGCGGTCGCTGCTGAGGCCCTGGTGGACTCTGGCTCTTGTAGGAATATGATTTCTGCAGAGTCTAAAAAAGGCTCGTGCGCCATTAGAGCGCCGATCTGTCCCTTGCCCTGTTTTTGCTACTGACGGTTTTTGCTAAACTCGCCGGCAGTGGTCCCACTGAGTGGCAGACCCCGCTCCTGCAGCTCTCCGTCGCCCCAGGATGCTGGGAGTTTATTTCTTTTTCTGTCCGCTCTATGCCCTTCTATCCAATCATCCTGGGTACGCCTTGGTTAGTCCGGCACGATCCGGTGGTCGATTGGGCACAGAGACGAATTTACCTTCCTGTGGGTGAATGGGTGAAGTGCGGGGAGTGCTGCTGCCTCCCCCCTCCCGCCGCAGCCGGTGGGGTACAGCGCCCTCTCCCGGCGCCGGTTGCTGACCAGGGTTCCGAGCAGGCCCTAGTGCCCACCGGGTGTCCCGTGCCGGCAGCGCCAACTCCCCCGAGCCACCTGCTGGCCTGTTGGGGGCGCTGCCGCCAGAATTTAGGGACTTTTTGGACGTTTTTGAGCAAAAGCGAGCAGAGACATTAACCGCCCCCCCCCCCCCCCATCGGGTGTATGATTGTTCCATCGAGCTGTTCCCAGACGCTCCTCTCCCTTTGGGCCATATCTGTCCTCTGTCACAGCCAGACATGGTGGCCTTGAAGGCTTATACTGAGGATGGTTCAGCCTGGGGTTTTATTCAATACTCCCCTCCCTTGGTGCCACTATAATTTTTGTAAAGAAGGATGGAAGCTTGAGGCCATGTGTGGAGTATCAGGGATTGAATAATATTGCCATCAAGAACCCAGTACCCCCTGCCCCTCACTCCTGAGTTGTTGGAGCATTTACAGGGGGCATGCTGGTTTACTTAAAGTGGCTTATAATCTTATTTGTGTTCATCAGGGCAACAAGTGGAAAACGGCCTTTTTTTGCATGTATGGCCATTTTGAGTATCGTGTGATACCTTTTGGTCTGTGTAATGCCCCTGCTACCTTTCAGGGCTTTGTCAACGATGTTTTCTGTGACTTGCTGGACAGTTATGTCATTGCACATCTGGATGACATTTTAGTTTACTCGAGGACGTGGGAGGAACATGTTGTTCATGTTCGAGAGGTTCTCTCCCACCTTTGGCGTCACTGCCTTTATGCAAAGCTGGAGAAGTATGCCTTCCCCCAACAGCGTATAGACTTCCTGGGTTACTCAATTGCCCCCGAGGGCGTGAGCATGGACATGAAAAAGATTGATGCCTTTCTTTGTTGGCAGTCTCCCTTGACGGTGTGTGGTGTGTGCAGCGCTTTTTGGGCTTTGCTAATTTTTATCGGCGTTTTACTTGGAATTTTGCTCAAAAGGTTGCTCCGCTCACAGCACTGACTCATAAGGGTGTCCCTTTTCAGCGGACACACGAGGTTCAGGGGGCCTTTGACGACTTGAAGCAGGCGTTTATGACAGTCCCGGTTTTGGCCCACCTGGATACAAGTCATCCTTTTGTGTTGGAGGCAGATGCTTCTGCCCATGCCATCAGGGCAGTACTTTCTCAGTGTGGTTCACTGGATGGACAGCTTCATCCTTGTGCCTATTTTTCCTGCCAGATGACTGCTGCAGAGAGGAATTACGATGCCTGGGATGAAGAGTTGTTGGCCATCGGGGAGGCATGTGCTGAGTGGAGGCACCTTCTTGTGGGTCCTGCTGAGCCCCCTTTGGTTCTGACTGACCATCAAAATCTGGAATATTTTAGGAACCTGAAGTGCCTCTCTCCCAGTTGGCTTGTTGGGCAACTTTTCGCTCTCAGTTTCCATTTACTGTCACCTACAGGCTGGGTAAACAGAATGGCAGGGCAGATGCCCTGTCACGTCAGGAAGCCTCAGCGGGAGATGCTGAGGCAGATCTGCTCTCCTGTCATTTTTCTCTCTGCAAAATTTTTTTGCGGCTGTGCCAGCCAATACCTTGGTTCTGTGCATCAGGTGATGGCCGGTGATCCTTTGGCCATGCAGTTTTGGGCAGGGGATACTTCACAGAATCTGCAGGAGAAGGATGGTTGTCTGTATCACGATGAGCAGCTGTATATCCCTGCCGACCCACTGTGCACACAAGGTCCTTCAGCACTGTCATGGCACACTGACAGCAGGGCACGGTGGTCATCAGAAGACTGCATCAAGTCACACAGAGCTACTGGTGGCCTATGGTGCATGCTGATATCGCAAGCTACGTTCAGACTTGCGATGTCCATGCCAGGGCCAAGAGACTGATGTAGAGGCTACGGGGACTATTACAACTCTTACAAACTCCTGAGCGGCCATGGCAAATTATTTCAATGGATTTTATTGTGGACTTGCCTGTGTCTCGGGGGCATACAGCAAGCGGTGCTTGCGGTGGTGGACTTGTTTACGAAGGTGGCTATTTTTGTTCCACTAAAGAGGCTGCCCATGGCCCCTCAGACTGTACACTTGGTTTTGCAGCTACTGCTTCACTGTCATGGTCTGCCGGATAGCGTGGTGACAGATGAAGGGGCCCAGTTTACTGCTCAGTTCTTGAGGCAGCTTATGTGCCTGCTGGGGGTCCAACTCCGTCTTTCCACCCTTTATCACCCACAGTCTAATGGTCAGATGGAGCAGGTAAACCAGATCCTGGAGCAGTATCTCCACTGTTATATTAATAAACATCAAGATGACTGGGTCTCTCTGTTACTGTTGGCAGAATTTGCACATAACAGCAGTGTCCACTCTTCCACGCAGCAGACCCCTTTTTACGCACAGTACGGTTTTCATCCCTGTGACCACCCAGCTACTCCAGTGGCTGTCCAGGGGTTTTCTCCTGAGGACTCCCTTGAGCGGTTGCAGTATATGCATTTGGTTCTTCAAGAGCAGCTGGAAAAAGCAAAGGCTGCTTACAAAGACTATGCAGATAGTCATTGGCGACCAGCGCCGGACTTTGTGGTTGGGGACTATGTTTGGTTGTCCAGTGAACATGTTTGTTCTGTGCATCCTTCTTCTAAGTTGGACCACCGTTACCTGGGCCTGTATAAAATCCTGAAAGGGTTAAAGCCAAGATAGACAAAGCCACTGCATCAAAATGCCTCCTGAAAGCCTAGGGGCAAGGAGTATATTTAAATATCTTAGTCACTTAACTAAACAAAAGAAAGGCCTTTGTGATTTAGAGAGTAGTTAGAATGGTTGTAAGATAAGGGGGCTCCGGGATAATCCCATCTCAGACAACGGGGCCTTGGGAGAACAAATGCACGGAAGATAGGAGGTCACAAAAGAATGACAACAGCAGCCTTGAAGGACACCCTTTACGTGATCCTAGGACTGAGTTTGCGCAGAAGCAAAGGTCAATCAGCGAACACAGTGAAGAAGACTACGAGCCTTCATCTGAAGACCCCCAAAGACCACCTGAAGACCACCATGGGAGACGACTGCGCATGCGGATCGGACATTTGCATATGTTAATAAGTTCCAGGAAATCTCATGTTTATGTAAATGAATTCTCGGAAATCCTGTGAATATGTAGGATTTTATAGTATATAATCTCTGAAAGTCTACCAGATCGGTGGAGCACTTATGGTGGAGAATCCCCAGTGCTGCCCAGCGCTGCAATAAAGAATACCTGCTTAATAGTAACTTCGTTGCTATTGAGTTTCATTTCAGGGACTCTCTGAATACTCCGTTTCTCCCTTGGGGGAATTCAGACTGTGAGGAGAAGCATCCGTGAATTTTTGTATCAGCACCATGCTCTTGTTTTTGCTGTGCATGTTGAAGATTGGTGTGGGTTTTTTCAGTTTGCTGTGCTTTGCCGTAATGAGTGATGTTTTGCCTGGAAGATTGGTTATTAAAACACTGTCCTTGAGTGCTATCTGGTATTTGGGTTCTGTAGTGAAGCCATTACTGTACTTTGGGTACCACCTCATGGAGACAATTAGCAATTATACCTCTTCCTCTGAGAGGTTTTTTATGGAGGAAATACAGGATGGCACCTTCACTGCCCTCTTCTATGATGTTTCCTCCTTCATTACAACAACTTTTCATTATCTTGAGCATCCTTGGGTAGTTAAGATATATCCATTGATAGTTCTTGGGAATTTTGTTTCAGTTTTACCTAAGGTTAATAAGCAGCTCAAGAATATCATCCAGAGATCTCCTCCAAGGCTGGATAGTTATGAGTGGCAGGGTGTGTGGGAGAGTATGGGCAAGTACCTAGGAAAATGGGCACCTCCAGTGTTTTGGAACTTCACCCCCGAACAAGCGTAGAATCCTGAAAAACTAGTAAAGTATTTGGAAAAAGTATGTTGTCACCCTGGCAACTCCAGAGAGACACAGATCACTGCAATGTGCTGGGGCCTGGCCCATGCCTACCGAGCCCTATTCAACACTATTCAGTACCCTCAAGGGGAAGAGAAGGTCTCTGGATCGGACGACAAAATGACGGCCCCCGTGGCTGCGCCGGCCCCTGCCACAGGCACTGCGGCTGCGCCAGCCCCCGCGATAGGCGCTGCGGCTGAACCAGAGAACCAACCCGTGCCAGTGTCACTTGCCCCTATACAGAAGAAAAAATACACAAGGAAATCAGCTCGTTTAGTAAGGGACGAAGATGAACCAGGGCCATCAGGAGAACTGGAGGAGGAAGAGGCAGAACCCATAAATGAGATGGTAACCACCCAATCCCTGTCCCTGAGTGAGCTGCGAAATATGCGAAAAGAATTCGGTCATCGTCCAGGCGAGCACATCATCACCTGGCTGCTCCGATGCTGAGATAATGGGGCCAGTAGCCTGGAATTAGAGGGTAGGGAAGCCAAGCAGCTGGGATCCCTTTCTAGGGAAGGGGGCATTGACAAAGCGATTGGAAGAGGGGCACAAGCCCTCAGCCTCTGGAGGCGACTCCTGTCAGGTGTGAAGGAAAAGTATCCCTCCAAGGAAGATGTTATATGTCACCCAGGCAAGTGGACCACCATGGAGAGAGGTATCCAGCACCTGAGGGAATTAGCTGTGCTGGAAGTGATTTATAATGACCTGGACAACGAGCAGTTATCCAAAGATCCAGATGAAGTCCAATGCACACGACCCATGTGGCGGAAGTTTGTACGGAGCGCACCATCATCAAACGCAAACTCATTGGCAGTAATGACCTGGAAAGATGAAGAGGGACCAACGGTGGATGAAATGGCTGGCCAACTCCGACAATACGAAGAGTCTCTCTTCCTCCCTACAGGCCTGTGTCTCGGCTGTGGAGAAACTGTCCCGGGAGTTCCAGCAACACGAAGAGGATATATCCTACTCCTCACCTGTACGGACCAGTATCTCAGCCATTAGGAGTAAGCGTCCCTCTGTTCAAGAGAGAAGATATAGTGGATACACACCATGGGCCACCCTGTGGTTTTATCTGCGTGACCACGGGGAGGACATGAGGAAGTGGGATGGAAAATCTACCTCGACCCTAGAGGCACGGGTACGTGAGTTGCAAGGAAAAACAATCACAAAAGGTGGTTCTCCCAGGAGAGTTGCGGCTCCAGTTTCCAGCGAGCAGTTCCCCAGACAGAGCAGAAGGGCTGATTTTGTTTCTGATCTTAATAAAGGGGTTTTTGATTCGCATTTACAAGAAGTGAGTAACGAATGCTATGACCAGGACTAGAGGGGCCCTGCCTCCAGCCAGGTGGAGGAGAGGGACAACCGGGTGTACTGGACTGTGTGGATTCGATGGCCTGGCACATCAGCCCCACAGGAGTAGAAGGCTTTAGTAGACACCAGTGCACAGTGTACCCTCATGCCATCAAGCTATGAAGGGGCAGAACCCATCTGTATTTCTGGAGTGACAGGGGGATCCCAAGAGCTGACTGTATTGGAGGCTGAAGTGAGCCTAAGCGGGAAGGAGTGGCAGAAGCACCCCATTGTGACTGGCCCAGAGGCTCCGTGCATCCTTGGCATAGACGACCTCAGGAGAGGGTATTTCAAGGACCCAAAAGGGTATCAGTGGGCTTTTGGTATAGCTGCCTTGGAGACAGAGGAAATTAAACAGCTGTCTACCCTGCCCGGTCTCTCGAAGGACCCTTCTGTTGTGGGGTTGCTGAGGGTCAAAGAACAACAGGTACCAATTGCTACCACAGCAGTGCACCGGCGGCAATATCGCACCAAAAGAGACTCCCTGATTCCCATCCATAAGCTGATTCGTCAACTGGAGAGCCGAGGAGTGATCAGCAAGACACACTCACCCTTTAACAGTCCCATATGGCCAGTGCGAAAGTCTAATGGAGAGTGGAGACTAAGAGTAGACTATCGGGGCCTCAATGAAGTCACGCCGCCTCTGAGTGCTGCTGTGCCGGACATGCTAGAACTTCAATATGAATTGGAGTCAAAGGCAGCCAAGAGGTATGCCACCATTGATATCGCTAATGCCTTTTTCTCAATCCCTTTGGCAGCAGAGTGCAGGCCACAGTTTGCTTTCACTTGGAGGGGCGTCCAGTACACCTGGAATCGACTGCCCCAGGGGTGGAAACACAGCCCCACCATTTGCCACGGACTGATCCAGACTGCATTGGAACAGGGTGGGGCTCTGGAACACCTGCAATACATTGATGACATCATCATGTGGGGCAACACAGCAGCAGAAGTTTTTGAGAAAGGGAAGAAAATAGTCCAAATCCTTCTGGAGGCCGGCTTTGCCATAAAACAAAGTAAGGTCAAGGGACCTGCACAAGAGATCCAGTTTTTAGGAATAAAATGGCAAGATGGGCATCGTCAGATCCCAATGGATGTAATCAACAAAATCACAGCCATGTCCCCACCAGCCAGCAAAAAGGAAGCACAAGCTTTCTTGGGCATTGTGGGTTTTTGGAGAATGCATATTCCAAATTACAGTCTGATCATAAGCCCTCTCTATCAAGTGACCCGGAAGAAGAATGATTTCAAATGGGGCCCTGAGCAACGACAAGCCTTTGAACAAATTAAACGGGAGATAGTTCATGCAGTAGCCCTTGGGCCAGTCCGGGCAGGACAAGATGTAAAAAATGTGCTCTACACTGCAGCCGGGGAGAATGGTCCTACCTGGAGCCTCTGGCAGAAAGCACCGGGGAAGACTCGAGGTCGACCCCTAGGGTTTTGGAGTCGGGGATACAGAGGATCCGAGGCCCGCTATACTCCAACTGAAAAAGAGATATTGGCAGCATATGAAGGGGTTCGAGCTGCTTCAGAAGTAATTGGTACTGAAGCACAGCTCCTCCTGGCACCCTGACTGCTGGTGCTGGGCTGGATGTTCAAAGGGAGGGTCCCCTCTACACATCATGCAACTGATGCTACGTGGAGTAAGTGGGTCGCACTGATCACACAACGGGCTCGAATAGGAAACCCCAGTCGCCCAGGAATCTTGGAAGTGATCATGGACTGGCCAGAAGGCAAAGATTTTGGAATATCGCCAGAGGAGGAGAAGGTGATGCGTGCCGAGGAGGCCCCACCATATAATAATCTGCCGGAAAATGAGAAGCAATATGCCCTGTTCCCTGATGGGTCCTGTCATCTTGTGGGGAAGCATCGGAGGTGGAAAGCTGCTGTATGGAGTCCTGTACGACAAGTTGCAGAAACTGCTGAAGGAGAAGGTGAATCGAGTCAGTTTGCAGAGGTGAAAGCCATCCAGCTGGCTTTAGATATTGCTGAACGAGAAAAGTGGCCAATGCTCTATCTCTGTACTGACTCATGGATGGTGGCAAATGCCCTGTGGGGGCGGTTACAGCAATGGAAGCAGAGCAACTGGCAGCGCAGAGGCAAACCCATCTGGGCTGCCGCATTGTGGCAAGATATTGCTGCCCAGATAGAGAACCTGGTTGTAAAAGTACGTCACATAGATGCTCACATACCCAAGAGTCAGGCCACTGAAGAACATCAAAACAATCAGCAGGTGGATCAGGCTGTTAAGATTGAAGTGGCTCAGGTGGATCTGGACTGGCAACATAAGGGTGGATTGTTTCTAGCTTGGTGGGCCCATGACACCTCAGGCCATCAAGGAAGAGATGCAACATGCAAATGGGCTTGTGATCGAGGGGTGGACCTGACCATGGACACTATTGCACAGGTTATCCATGAATGCGAAACATGCGCTGCAATCAAGCGAGCCAAGCGGTTCAAGCCTCTCTGCTATGGAGGACGATGGCTGAAATATAAATACGGGGAGGCCTGGCAGATTGATTATATCACACTCCCACAAACGCGCCAAGGCAAGCGCCATGTGCTTACAATGGTGGAAGCAACCACCGGATGGCTGGAAACATATCCTCTGCCCCATGCCACTGCCCGGAACACCGTCCTGGGTCTTGAAAAGCAAGTCCTATGGCGACATGGCACCCCAGAAAGAATTGAGTCAAACAACGGAATTCATTTCTGAAACAGCCTCATAGATACCTGGGCCAAAGAGCATGGCATTGAGTGGGTATATCACATCCCCTATCATGCACCAGCCTCTGGGAAAATAGAACGATACAATGGACTGTTAAAGACTACACTGAAAGCAATGGGCGGTGGAACGTTCAAACATTGGGATACACATTTAGCAAAGGCCACCTGCTTAGTCAACACTAGGGGATCTGCCAGTCGAGCTGGCCCTGCCCAATCAAGACTTTTACGTACTGTAGAAGGGGATAAAGTCCCTGTAGTGCACATAAAAAATATGCTGGGGAAGACAGTCTGGGTTACTCCCGCCTTAGGCAAAGGTAAACCCATTCGTGGGATTGCTTCTGCTCAGGGACCTGGGTGCACTTGGTGGGTGATGTGGGAGGATGGGGAAGTCCGATGTGTACCTCAAGGAGACTTGATTTTGGATGAAAATAGCCAATGAACTGAATTATATAATGTTTGTTGCTATATAATACTGTATGTCATCACTTCTGTGATTACTATATGACATATCAACAGTATACAGTAAGCATCACCCAAATTAATGAAGAATGAACTCTGAGGAAACCAAGCGAAGTGCAGAGGTGATAGAACTAGAACTGGCTTCAGCATGCTACAATCCAACACCACACACTACCTCTCCTGCCCAGAAAGACCGTTATGACAGATGAATCCCAAAGTCATAAACTAAACGAACTCAACAAACGTTCTAGAGGGATAGCATATAGACTAAGGGAATGATACTCGTGTATTGTATCAAAGGAAAGGAAGGGGGTGGTCGTTAATGAGGATGTGTTGGATAATGTGGGACCTGGGCATGACGTAAATATTATGGAATAAGGGGTGGATACTGTCCTGGTTTCAGCTGGGATAGAGTTAATTTTCTTCTTGATAGCCGGTATGGGGCTGTGTTTTGGATTTAGGATGAGAACAATGTCGATGATGATACACTGATGTTTTGGTTCTTGCTAAGTAGTTGCTAAGTGGTGCTCACACTGGTCAAGGACTTTTCAGCTTCCCATGCTCTGCCGGGTGCACAAGAAGCTGGGGGGGGGGCACAGCCAGGACAGCTGACCCAGACTGGCCAAGGGGCTATTCCATACCACATGACGTCATGCTCAGTATATGAGCGGGGGGGAGTTGGCCGGGGGAGGGGCAACGATCGCTGCTTGGGGGACGTGCTGGGCATCGGTCGGCGGGTGGTGAGCAATTGTAGAGTGTATCGCTTGCTTTGTATTACTATTGTACTATTATCACTTGTTTTTATTATTATTGTTATTATTACTATTACTACTGTTCTAGTTTTATTTTACTGTAGTTATTAAACTGTTCTTATCTCAACCCACGAGTTTTCCCCTTTTGCCCTTCCGATTCTCTCCCCCGTCCCACTAAGGGGGGAGTGAGCAAGCGGCTGCGTGGTGCTTAGTTGCCAGCTGGGGTTAAACCACGACAAAGGCTCATATTGGTGAAACACGTAACTTAAAGCTATAGTTATGTAACTGAAGTTATTTTAAATATGAATAAATATCACTGGTTAAATGCACAGTTATAAATTGTAATACTATTAACTATTTTGCTTAAATTTGTTACAGAAAATTTGGATAAAATGTTTTTCTGAATATTAAAGAATATTGTGACAAACGTGTAATACTGAAGCATTATATATTAAAGAAAAGGCTTAATTTTTTAGCCCAACATTTGGCAAATAAGGTTGCTACCCATGTAGCTTAAGTAAGAAATTGAAAAAAAAAATGCCTTGATTTTATGATAAACAGGTTATATGTGCAGTTTATGAATTAACACAAAAGTTAGATATTAAGAATTTTAAGAGAGCAGTTTATATTGTAATAAAAAAAAAAAGACCAAAGGAAACCACCTATGTCACCAAAAAGCAAGTTACTGGGTATTTGTTTTAAACATAGCCAATTCGGAAATCTTGCATAGATTACATAGCAAGCTCCACCACCTCAGGATCAGTCTTGGTTCTTGCCCCAATTACACTTCTGGTGAGGCTGTTCCAGAGCTTCGTGACTGAAGATCAGAAATCTGTTTCCAGCTTAAGTTGATTGATAGACAGCTATCCTATCCTTCTCGGACTCTTTTTGCTAGGTTAAACAAGGCAAGCTCTTTTAGCCTCCTCTTGCAAGATAGTCTTTCTGTTTCCTGGATCATCCTAGCAGTCCTTCTCCTCACCTGTTTGAGTCTGAATTCATTTTTCTTGAACATGAGTGATCAGAACTGTACACAGTAATCCAGATAAAGTTCTACATCAGTGGCCTTGTGCAACAGGATTAACACTTCCCTCTCTCTTTACTGGAAATACCTCACCTAATATATCCTAGGAGCACATTTACCTTTTTCACAGCTGCATAAGAGTGGCGGCTCACAGTAATCCTGTGTTCAACTAATATGCTCAAATCTTTCTCATCTTGCTTCAAGATGAAGAGCTTCAATCGTATATAAGATTTCCTATTCTCAGTCTTCATCTAAATGAATAGATTCATTAAGAAAATTATTGCCATCAAATTAGCAATGTCACAGACCACTTTTGGAGACTGTGAATTACCTAGTTCTGTACAATTTGGGCATGCTAAGCTCTCTGCTAAACCAAAAGAACACAGTTCAGTACAGAGCTGTGGCAATCAAAGCAAGCAGGGCAATCATATGCAAGAAGTTTTAGACACACAAAACCAAAAGTTTGCCAGTGAAGTTGTTATATGGATTAAAAAAAAACAAAACACCAAAAACTTAAAACAAGTTTTTACCTATCTTTTTTGCTCTTGCCTCTTTGTTTCCCTGCAAAAAGTCTTAGATCTTCTTCAGTAGGATGCTGATACCATTGTAAACTAAAGAAAAAAAAACACTCAAGTAAAACAATGTCAGAATGAGCAATTCAGAGTGCTTTTTAAAAAGAAAACTATATATCGTCACATATACATACACACATTAAACCATGTTTTGCAGCACCTAACCAAAATACCTTTGTGTTAAAGTACCAACACTGTCTCAACTGATCAATTACAGATAAACTTCAGTTCTCTTCAGCATAAAAGACACGTGCTCATCATTAGAAAGGTTTGCAACTATCAACGCACCATTCAAGTGAAAGCACTTGTGCTTCTTAAAACACCAAATTTTCAAGCTGTCATCAACCACAGCAGAAAAGGCAGTACCTATATTGGAAAAAGGTCACTATATCATTACAATTACCTATGAGAATGATGTTCTAAATGATTTTATTAAGGATAACTACTCTTCTCAAAAAAGAGTAATTTTAAAAAATCTGCAACAGCTATTATGGAATAACCATAACCAGTCTTTTTTCTTACACAGACCAGATCTTAACATCTACATTCCTGTCCTAAAAAACACCACAGTGATATCTTCAACTCTTACTAGAAAGAAGAAAAAATGAACAGCACAGCTTACAAAAGCATAGATATTTGTAAATTAAAGGTATTTAACCGTAGCGTAGAAAAATATTTGTACATTGGGTTTACATGGGGAGGTTTTGGTAGCGGGGCGGGCAGGTCTGCAGGGGTGGCATCTGTGAGAAGACACCAGAAGCTGCCCCCATGTCAGACAGAGCCAGTTCCAACTGGCTCCAAAACGGACCCACCACTGGCCACAGCCAAGCCAATCAGCAATGTTGGTAGCGTCTCTGTGATATCATATTTAAGAAAGGGTAAAAAACACTGTGCAGCAGCTGTGAGAGAGAAGTGAGAAAAAAAATGAGGGCAACGATCCTGCAGACACCAAGGTCAGGGAAGAAAGAGGGGGAGGAGGTGCTCCAGGCACCGGAGCAGAGATTCCCCTGCAGCCCATGGTGAAGACCACAGTGAAGCAGGTTGTCCCCCTGCAGCCCATGGAGGTCCACACCGGAGCACATATCCACATTGCAGCCCGTGGGGGACCCCTAACCGCAGCAGGTGGACGTACCCTGAAGGAAGCTGCAGCCCGTGGAGAGCCCACACTAAAGCAGATTTTCCTGAAGGTCTGTAGTCCGTGGTAGGGACCCCATGCTGGAGAAGGGGAAAAGCGTGAGGAGGAAGGAGCGGCAGAGATAAACTGTTATGATCTGACCGCAACCCCCATTCCCCATCCCCCTGTGCCGTTCAGGGTGGGGGAAGGCACATAGAATGGCTTGGGTTGGAAGGGACCTTTAAAGGTCATCTAGTCCGACCCCCTGCCATGGGCAGGCACATCTTCAACTAGATCAGGTTGCTCAAAACCCCATCCAACCTGACCTTGAATGTTTCCACAGATGGGGCATCTACCACCTCTCTGGGCAACCTGTTCCAGTGTTTTACCACCCTCATTGTAAAAAAAATTATTCCTAATGTCCAAGCTAGATCTACCCTCTTTCAGTTTAAAACCGTTGCCCCTTGTCCTGTCACTACAGGCCCTGGTAAAAAGTCTCTCTCCATCTTTCTTATAAGCCCCCTTTAAGTATTGAAAGGCCGCAATAAGGCCTCCCCAGAGCCTTCTCTTCTCCAGGCTGAACAACCCCAACTCTCTCAGCCTTTCCTCATAGGAGAGGTGTTCCAGCCCTCTGATCATTCTCGTGGCCCTCCTCTGGACCTGCTCTAACAGGTCCATGTCTGTCTTGTACTGGGGACCCCAGAGCTGGATGCAGTACTCCATATGGGGTCTCACGAGAGTGAAGTACAGGGGGAGATTCACCTCCCTCAACCTGCTGGCCATGCTTCTTTTGATGCAGCCCAGGATACGGTTGGCTTTCTGGGCTGCAAGCACATATTGCCAGCTCACATCCAATTTTTCATCCCCCAGTATTCCCAAATCCTTCTCTGCAGGGCTGCTCTCAGTCCATTCATCCCCCAGTCTGTATTGATATTGGGGATTGTCCAGACCCAGATGCAGGCCCTTGCACTTGGCCTTGTTGAACTTCATGAGGTTCACATGGCCCCACTCCTCAAGCCTGTCCAGGTCCCTCTGGATGGCATCCCTTCCCTCAGGCATGTCAACTGCACCACTCAGCTTGGTGTCTTTGACACTAAACTAAACTTTAGTGGGGGATGGGAAGGTTGAAAGGAAGAACAATGGTGGGACAAAAATGCAATGCATGCTTTAGGAGAAACTCCCAATTTTGGAAGTTTGATTGCTGGTATAATGAAGTGTTTAACAGGCACTTGCACAGAGCTCATTGATATCATCTTAAAATAATTTAAAAATTAGTATAATGGATAAGTAAGAGTTCAAGCTGGCAATGCTATAAAGAACACAATGTGTTTAATAGGGGTTTCCACATAGTCTGTATCAGTAGGTGCTATTGTGCTAAATATTTGACTGATGCTGGAATTTGTTCAACAGAAAAGAAGTTTAGTACAAGCTAATAATATACTACAGAAATTATTAACATTGAATGTTACAAGTTTCCCCTGAAGGAATTCACTGCCAGTTCAAACACTAAAAAAAACAAAAACAATCCACCACAAAAAAAAAAAAAAAGAAACCCACAATTGAATGTACATATACAGGCATCTTGAAATGAACTGGTCACTTAAAGTTCCTGGCTTTTCTGTTTTTGAATGGTGATGTGTTTATCCGCCCTCCACAAATGGGAGGGCTCTCTCACGTAGATATTTCAGACAACCTCACTTAGAAAAGCCTCTCAACCTTTTGCAAAAAAAGTAGAGATTTGATATTCTGAAAATTTCAACAATTATAAAAGACAGCATATTACTTTCTAATCAGACAGTGTGTTTCTCTTCCTGGAAAAAAAGAGAAAGTGTCTATGTTTTTGGTTTTTTTTTAATACTTAAGATACTGATTTATATTTAAAACAGCTGGTGGTTTTAGTTATTATGGATACAGCCACACATGGAATGCTCCCCTTGCAACTCATGTATTTGATCTATTGTTATGAAGTAGCATATTGACATTTATACTAACCCTGTCCTATGAAGTATTAAAAAAGAATTTTTAGTAAGTACCTAAGCACTCTTTATATGCAAGGCTAATCAGCAGACAGATTACTAAAAATACTGAGGCAGTGCAGAGAAAAAAAATCCTTCTGTTCTTGCAGTGTCTTATATTCAATTTAGCTTTTTAATATTAAAATATGTGGCTTATGCCTTTAAAAAGATAAGAGCCAGACGGCAGCTAACTTTGACCGATACGATTAAAGCAACAAACTTAAGTCTGTTCTTTTACAGCAACACTGTCTTACACTTCAAGAATTCAAGAATAGCAGATGAATTATTTTTCAAAAAAAAGTGTAATTTACATTAGTTCGCTTTACTTTTTCTACTCTAATGCGCAATTGTGTTACCATATTCAAACACAGTGCAGCAACTTTTTCTTATCTTACCTGCCACTACAGAGAAGCCAACGAGCAAAAGAGTAGTGAGGTATGATCTTCTGTATGACACTAGCCATTACCATGGTAACCACCAGCTGTACACCTATCACACCCTGCAGAGGAATAAGTTAATAACAAGTCAGTGTGTTTAAAAAAAAAAGGCACTGAAGTACTTTTTTAAAAAAAAAAAACATTTTAAAAACACCTTCATATAGTAGGGATAATATTTTTGGTTCTTTTTAAACCGCAGGGGAAGAAAAACAATACTGCGTCAGTTTTCAAGAAATCCCCTGGAACTTGCTATAATAATCCAAAAAGAAAAGGCACTGCCAAATCACAAGGATAGTAACGTATGTATTTGAGCCATCAGATAGTACAAGAGCTTCTCCATTTAACAGATGTTAAGCCACATGATGGCATGACATTTCACAAGACCTTATACATTAAAATTACATCACTGATTACGATCTTGCTTTTGGTGGTCTCTTCAATTCTGACATGACTTAACAGCTGACACTGCACAAACCTACTGGGAATTAACAATGATTTATAAAATTTGCATTTATGACTTGAAATTTCAGCTTTCTATTTACATGCAACATTTTCATGCTTAAAACATCACAAGAAAAAAACAAAACCAAAAAAAATGTAGACATACAAGTGAAATTTACCAAAATATGCAAGTTAAAAAGCACCAAAGATCAAACAAATAAATAACTTCTCTTTTTTTGAACTGATCTGTTTTTCAAAATACTCTCTCATGAAAAGGAGCATATGCACATTTTCAATCAGCACACAAAACACCACATTTAAGTAGTGGCATAAGAATGTCTATATGCATATTTATTCTTAAACATCGATCTTTGGATATTGCTAGTTACTAACAATATCTTAAAGACACAATATATCCCTTTGTATTTCTAAAGTTCAGAATTATACTTCTGTATTGGGTCTGGCTGGGATGGAGTTAACTTTCCCCATAGCAGCCCTCATAGTGCTATGCTCTGTATTTGTAGCTAGAAAGGTGTTGATAACACACCAATGTTTTGACATCAAGGCTGTCTCTCCAACTCCCCCACCCCCAAAGGCCAGTAGGCTGAGGTTGGGAGGGGACATAGCTAGGACAGCTGACTCAAACTGACCAAAAAGAGATATTCCATACCATATGATGTCATGCTCAGCAATAAAAGCTAAGAGAAAGGGGGGGGCGGGGGGGGGGGGCATTCGTTATTAAGGCGTTTGTCTTGCAAAGCAACCGCTACCTGTACTTCGGCCCTACTTCTCAGGAAGTGGCTGGACATCACCTGCTGATGGGAAGTAGAGAATAACACTTTTTGCTTTGCTATGCTTCTGCACACATCCTTTGCTTTTCTTTATTAAACTGCCTTTATCTCGACCCATGAGTTTTTCATCTTATTTTCTCCCCCTGTCCCACTGAGGAGGGGGAGTGATAGAGTGGCTTGGTCAACCCACCACAATCCTCTACAAAGGGAAAGGAAGAAGGTGGAACAAGAGACCACCCTGGCTTAACAATGAGCAGTTGGGTGTGTTTAAAAGAAAAAAGAAGCCTACTGGCTATGGAAAGGCGGCCAAGTAGCCATTGAGGACTACAAGAACCTTACTAGGGCATGCAGTCAGGAAGGCTATAGCTCAGCTGGAACTGAAATTGGCCAGAGATGTCAAGAACAACAAGAAAGGGTTCTTCAAATATCTGAGCAGTAAGCAGAAGCACAGGGAAGACATAGGCCCATTGCTAAACAGGACAGGGAAACTAGTCACTAATAATGCTGACGAGGCAGAGGTTCTCAATACCTTCTTTGCCTCTGTCTTGACCGGCGTAGCTGGACCCCAGATCACAGGATCAAGTAGCTATGACAACACACGTGTCGACCTACCAGTAATGGAGGAAGGGCTGGTCTGCAGCCTCTTGCAAGGGCTCAACCCACATAAATCTATGGGCCCGGACAGAATCCACACCAGGGTGTTAAAGAGAAGTGGCTGACATCATTTCAAGGCCACTATCTATAATCTTTGAAAAGTCATGGAGATCAGGGTATTTCCCTAATGACTGGAAGAGGGCAAATGTCATACCCATCTACAAAGGCCCAAAAGAGGACCCAGGAAACTACAGGCCCATTAGTCTTACTTCAGTCCCTGGGAAAGTAATGGAACAAGTCCTCCTAGAAACTATCACAAACCAAATGTAGCAGGTGACTGGGAAAAGCCAGCACGGATTTACCAAAGGCAAATCATGCCTGACTAACCTGATCACCTTCTAAAACAGAATAACATCTTCTGTTGACATGAGGAGAGCAGTGGATATTGTTTACCTGGACTTCAGCAAAGCATTCAACACTGTTTCCCACAGCCTGGACAAACTGGCAAGATACAGACTGGATGGGTGGTCTGCGAGATGGGTTGGAAATTGGCTAACAGGTCGCACTCAGAGGGTGGTGATCAATGTTTTTTACTCAGGCTGGCAGCCTGTCACAAGTGGGGTCTCCCAGGGATCAATACTGGGCCCCACGCTATTCAACATCTTCATAAATGATCTGGACGATGGGATTGAAAGCACCCTCACCAAGTTTGCTGATGACACCAATATGGGTGGTGAGGTGGACACCTCAGAAGGGAGAGCCATATTACAGAGAGACCTGGACAGGCTGGAAGAGTGGGACAGCAAGAACAGTATGAAGTTTAACAAAGACAAGTGCAAGGTCCTGCACCTGGGACGACAGGTCCTGCACCAGGGACGAGCCCAGTACAGGCTAGGATCTGTGTGGCTGGGAAGCAGCCTTGCTGAAAGGGACCTGGGGGTCCCGGTGGACAACAAGCCAAACATGAGTCAGCAGTGCGCTGCTGCAGCAATGGGGGCAAATCAGATCCTGGGCTGCATCCGCAGGGGCATTACTAGCAGAGATAGAGACGTGGTCATCCCACTCTATTCAACACTTGTCAGGCCGCACCTGGAGTATAGTGTCCAGTTCTGGCCCCCACAATTCAAGAAAGACACAATTCAAGAAAGGCTGGAGAGTGTACAAAGGAGGGCCACAAAGATGATCAAAGGGCTAGAGAATCTGCCCTATGAGGAAAGACTGAAGGAGTTAGTTAGGTCTTTTATCCCTGGAAAAGAGAAGGCTTGGGGGGGCGGGGACACCTCATCAAAGTATTCCAGTACTTAAAGGGCGGCTACAAAGAGGACGGAGGCTCTCTTCACAACGAGTCACATGGAGAAGATAAGGGGCAATGGGTACAAGTTGCACCAGGAGAGGTTTCATCTCCATATAAGAAAGAAATTTTTTACAGTGAGAACAATCTATCACTGGAACAACTTCCCCAGGGATGTGGTAGAGTCCCCATCACTGGAGGTTTTCAAGATGCGATTGGACAGAGTGATAGATAATCTCATCTAGGCTACCTTTCCAACGAAAGGTTGGACCAGATGATCTTTCGAGGTCCCTTCCAACCTGGGCTATTCTATGAAGATCAGGCTTGAAACCTCTATGTATCATTTGAAATACTTTATCTTTGTTAGGGATTCTTGTCATCTTGGAGTCATGTGCATTAGACTACCCAAAGCAATTATCTAGCTAAAGGGAAGTGTACTTAGAATGAAATAAAGTGTTATTTAAAAAGTTGCCTGTAAAATATACTTGATTATTTAAAATACCAAATCATGCATTTTAAAACCAAATGTTTATTCTGACCATCTCATATGACGAGCCTATTTCCATCCAGTGGGAGACCAACCACTGTCCCTCAATCTAGCTTGCTTACTAAGCCTTGATCCTCAAGAGTTCATTATCTCAGGGTAAAGCTACATTAATATTTCTTTAGAAAAAACCACCTAAACAGGTGCCAGTGTTTTCTCTCCAATTACTCCTAGGGCTTTGCATTTTTAAGTAAAAGAAGATGTGCTTTCAAGACAACTAACAGGAGGCAAAATTATGCAAATCAAGGCAGTTAGTTTTTATACAAGGTAGCAGGTCCAACACCTCAGCTAACATGCTTACAATTCAACAGACTATTTAAAACTGCATCCATGGAATCTAATTTCCTTTACTCAAGTGATGACTGCAAGTTGCAACTGAACCCATTAGGATCATTTTGTCTTCAGCCATTAGATGTCTTTCTCCTAACTCCTTCCCTTTCAGCAAAAATTCACCATATTCACTCCCATAGAGGTAATTCCTGTATTTCCTCAAAACCAGAAATGCCTAAAAAGAATTCAACTTGCAACTGAAAACAACCTAGCAACTTTTAAGCCATTAAAAAAAAAATAACCCACACGCGCAAACAAACAAAAAACCCCAAGAAAACTCAAATCCCAATTTTAAATTTGACTTTATAGCATGCCATGTGCAAAGCACATTTTGTCAACTCTACTCTTTTGCAGGTATGTACTTACATGATATTTATATGCTCATTAATACACACAGGAAAAATCTATACCAATCCAAACTATCTCAAATTACACGTGCTGGTTTTGGCTGGGATAGAGCTAATTTTCTTTAAAGTAGCTAGTATGGGGCTATGTTTTGGATTTGTGCTGAAAGCAGTGTTGATAATACAGGGATGTTTTTGTTATTGCTGAGCAGTGCTTACACAGAGTCAAGGCCTTTTCTGCTTCTCACACCACCCCACCAGCGAGTAGGCTGGGGGTGCACAAGAAGTTGGGAAGGGACACAGCTGGGACAGCTGACCCAGACTGGCCAAAGGGCTATTCCATACCATATGACATCATGCTCAGCATATAAAGACAGGGGAAGAAGAAGGAAGGGGGGAACGTTCGGAGTTACGGCATTTTGTCTTCCCAAGTAAACGTTATGCGTGATGGAGCCCTGCTTTCCTGGAGATGGATGAACACCTGCCTGTCGATGGGAAGTAGTGAATGAATTCCTTGTTTTGGTTTGTTTGCGCGCACAGCTTTTGCTTCACCTGTTAAACTGTCTTTATCTCAACCCATGAGTTTTCTCACTTTTACTCTTCTGATTCTCTCCCCCATCCCACTGTGGGGGAGTGAGCGAGTGGCTGCGTGGTGCTTAGTTGCTGGCTGGGGTTAAACCACAACAGTCCTTTTTGGCGCCCAATGTGAGGCTCGAAGGGTTCGAGATAATGACAGGTTTGATTGGAATGTGCTAGATCGAATTTATAGCTGTTATTGCTGTTTAGCTGTTAATCGGCAGGCTCCTGTGCTTGCCATGGGGCTCGCTTGCCTTACTGTATATTAGAGTCTAGTGCTCGTTAGTGGCTGCTTTTTGCTTTTGCTGCTTGCTGTACTGCTTATCATCTTACTCTGCTGTGCCTGGGAACATTATGATAACAGCAATGGCCATGTGCCTAGGCTGGCAGATGGCCAGGGCATTGCTGCTGTACTGGACAGGCTGGAACTCCAGTGTGAACTCAAGTCGAAGGTACTGTGACCTGTAGAAGGCCACACTGGAACAGGTGCACCTCTAAGCGACTGTGGCTGTGGATAAGTCTATGTCGCAGCAGGTATACCCCTGGAGAGACTGTGGCTCATAGATAAGGCTCCACTTCGAGCAGGTACTCCCCTAAGGGACTGCAGTCTGTGGATAAGTCCAAGCCGGAGCAGGGGCAAGGGGAGGAGTTCATTGCAATATTAAACCCTATGGTCTGGTCCAAAGGGACCAGGGGTGGAGACTGCAATGGAAATACCTTTAAATTGTTGTAACCCATGATCTGAGTTGCATGTTATGGGAATTACTATAGCAGGAACCACCTGAACCAATGGAGGACAAGCCTTACAAGAAGCAGTGCAAGTGCAGCAGTGACCCGACCTGAGCTGGCTTTGGTGCCAAATAACTCCACGCGACACACCACCTCTCCTGTCCTGAGTGACCACCATAACAGATGGAGCCCAAAGTCATGGACTAAATGAACTCAATGGACATTTCATGGGCATTTTATGGATATTTTATAGGGGTGGTCCATAGACTAAGGGAATGATACCTGTGTATTTATCAAAGGATGGGAAGGGGGGGGGGGGGGGGTGGTTAATGAGGATGTACTGGATAGCATGGTACCTGAGCACGATGTACATAGTATGGAATAAGGGGTGGAGAATGTGCTGGGTTTGGCTGGGATAGAGTTAATTTTCTTTAGAGTAGCTAGTATGGGGCTACGCTTTGGATTTGTGCTGAAAACAGTGTGGATAATACAGAGATGTTTTTGTTATTGATGAGCAGTGCTTACACAGAGTCAAGGCCTTTTCTGCTTCTCATACCAGCCCGCCAATTTTTCATCCCCCAGTATCCCCAAGTCCTTCTCTGCAGGGCTGCTCTCAATCCATTCATCCCCCAGTCTGCATTGACACTGGGGATTGCCCCGACCCAGGAGCAGGCCCTTGCACTTGGCCTTGTTGAACTTCAGGAGGTTCACAGGGGCCCACTCCTCAAGCCTGTCCAGGTCCCTCTGGATGGCATCCCTTCCCTCCAGCAAATCAACTGCACCACTCAGCTTGGTGTCATCTGCAAACTTGCTGAGGGTTCACTCAATCCCACTGTCTATGTCATTGATGAAGATATTAAATAGTATTGGTCCCAGTATGGACCCTTGAGGGACACCACTCGTTACTGGTTTCCACTTGGACATTGAGCCATTGACTGCAACTCTTTGGATGCGGCCATCCAGCCAGTTCCTTATCCATCTAACAGTCCATCCATCAAACCCATATCTCTCCAATTTAGCAGCAAGAACGTTGTGAGGGACAGTATCAAGTCTAGATAGATGACATCCATAGCTGTTTCCTTGTCCACTGATGCAGTCACTCCATCGTAGAAAGCCACCAGATTAGTCAGGCAGGATTTACCCTTGGAGAAGCCATGTTGGCTGTCTCTAATCACCTCCTTGCCTTCCATATGCTTCAATATAACTTCTAACAGGATCTGTTCCATGATCTTACCATGCATGAAGGTGAGGCTGACTGGTCAGTAGTTCCCAGGGTCCTCTTTTTTACCCTTTTTAAAAATGGGTGTGCTATTCCCATTTCTCCAGTCACTGGGGACTTTGCCTGACTGTCATAACTTTTCAAATATGATGGAGAGTGGCTTGGCAACTACATCAGCCAATTCCCTCAGGACCCTGGGATGCGCCTTGTCAGGTTCCATGGACTTGTGTATGTTCAGGTTCCTCAGGCGGTCTCAAACCTGATCTTCTGCTATGATGAGAAGGACTTCATTCCTCTAGTCCCTGCCCTGAGGTTCAGGGACTCGAGAGATGTGGGAAGAGAGATTACCATTGAAAGCTGAGGCAAAAAAACTGTTGAGTACCTCAGCCTTCTCCATGTCAGTTGTCACCAGTTCTCCTGTGTTATTTATTATGGGGGTGCATTTTCTTTAATCTTCCTTTTCTGGCCAGCATACATGTAAAATCCCTTCTTATTCTTCTCATCCCTTGCCAAATTGAGCTCCAACTGTGCCTTAGCTTTCCTGATCCCACCTTTAGAAAATTTGGAATAACCTGGGATATTAAGCCACTCAACCTAACTTCAGTACCCATACAATATCTGACAGTGTGCCACATGAGCTGACAATGTGTCCTTGCGGCAAACATGGCTAATGGTTTCCTGGGCTGCATTAGGAGGAGCATTGCCAGCAGGTCAAGTGAGGTGATCCTTCCCCTCTACTCAGCATTGGTGAGGCCACACCTGGAGTACTGTGTCCAGTTCTGGGCTCCCCAGTACAGGAGAGATATGGACATACTGGAGAGAGTCCAACTGATAAGTTAAAATCATAACAACATTAAAAAAAAAAAAGTTCATGACATTTCAAAGGCTTACACTTCTAACTTTTTAAGAGTAAAGTTCTGACTCTACTGTTGATATGGAGTTAGATGCAGCATCTTTTCAAAGGTCAGAAATATTGATCTTTTGAATAAAACTAAAATAAACAGTGGTTTAGTTAATTGTTATCCGTTTCCTTCACTTTTATCATCCTGCTTACTTTTTCTAGCTTTTCTTTGCAGTCAAACATTTTAATACTATCACATGTAGGAGGGCTTAAGAAACAATTTAAACACAATTAGTGATCAACTCAGAAGTTGGCAACACCGAACACGTTCTTAGAGAACGGAGTTATTGGACTTGTTACTTGAAGTTACTCTATCCACACACAAGCAAAATACAAAACAGCTGTCAGTTTTACTCATCTTTGAAAACCAGGTGTCAATCATTAATATTACTGTCAGGGATAAAAGTTTCAGTGGCTTAAGGAGGTAATAAGCAAAATACACATAGCAGGAGATTTAAATTCTCTAGTGGAACGCAAAAAGCTGGCTGGGTTCTTCCTCAGGGCCAAAATCCAAAAGAATATCATAGAATAGTGACCAATAAGTTCATGTACTTTTTCACTGATCATCCTTTTACTGAGACCAGTAATTTGCTTACCAATAGCAGCTTATAAAAAGAATGTCTGAAAACAACCCAGTGAAGAATTCACCACTTCAGGTTGTAATTTAATTAGCTACTCTGTTAAAACAGGGTATTTTCCACTACTGTAATTTATCTAGTGTTGGGTTCTAGTCACTGGTTCCTCTTCTGTCTTCCTCTAAGATTAGAGTCCTTCCCTATGCAGTTTTTATTCCACATTAAGGTATTTGAACTTCTGAATCTTCTCTTGACACTCTGCAGAGTTCTTTTTATGTTTCCCTCTAGAAGTCATTTTTCTAGTGCTTAAATCCTCCACAGCTTTTCATACGAAAACCAAATCCAACAAAACCCCACAAACATCCCCCCCTGCAGTTTTATAATTTTTGGTCCCACTTATCCCAGGTTACAGAGAACAAACCTCAACTCATCACTTTTGTTCCTGAGTCCGTGAATCACATTCACTCCCCCACCTCCCAGATTGTTGTTCTAGCAGCATATATGGAACTGCCTATTATGACATGGTACTTTCCTGCAGCCAGTAAATCCCTTTTCAGATTAACCACTTTCCACGTTTTCCATTCTGTAGAGTCTGAATTCCTCAATATACAACTTTGCCATGCTCCTCATAACCCCCTCCCCATTTCTGTGAACTTATTCTGTTTGGGAGATGATGGAGTCATGCATAAATAAAATCAGAGATTTTCCCATTTGGCAAATATGGAAATGAAGGGAGGGGAGCCCTTTGTTCTTAGGCTTTTTCTAGAATAGGAAGTGGTATGTTCTCTTTGCTTAAAAAGAAAAAAAAATTATCAACAGAAAAACAACATTTATTTATGTATGATCCCAGCAAGAGACATATTTAAAGTAAAATATTTACAACCGAGAGGATGTTCCCTGTGCAATTATAAGTGTACCTTAAGAGAAATTTCAGGCTTAAACTATTTAATAGCATGTTTACATTAATATTTGCTCATATAAATGGAAAAACTGAAACATTAGATAAAATTTCCTACTATTGCTATTACAGACTGTTTCCCCAGGTGTATTCTTCCTAGAAAACCCTATATACTGAAAACATGCAAGATCATTAACAATGGGAAAAAGACATGACTGAAAACAGGAAAAACAAAAACTATTTGTTGGCACATCATGACGTGGATATGAACTGCATTTACAAAACAGAATTTTGGTGCATTTTTCTTCATTCTAGCTTTTTATAAAAATACTACAAATATGCATTCTTGAAACTTAGAACACACGAGGGAAGCAAAGTTACAAAGAACAGAGGAAAAGAGAACAAAGGCTGATTTTAAGCACACGATATTTTAAGTCAGTCTTTAAAAATACATAGCAGCATCATAAAATAAATAAAAATGGCCAACTATTACATAGTTTGAAAAAAGCTACTCTTAAAACACTACAGTTCTTTAAATAGCAGAGTCATAAGGATAGCGTGTTGTTGAAAGAAATACTACAAATCCGATGCCAGATTCTGCACCTGGAATGGAATAACACTGGATACAAGTATAAATTGGGAGAGGAGAGGCTGGAGAGCAGTCCTGCAGAAAGGGATCTGGGGGTGCTGGTCGACAGGAGGCTCAATATGAGTCAACAGTGTGCCCTGGCAGCCAAGAGGGCAAACCGCACCCTGGGGTGCATCAAACACGGTATATCTGGCTGATCAAAAGAGGTGATTATCCCTCTGTATTCAGCGTTGGTGCGGCCTCACCTTGAGTATTGTGTGCAGTTCTGGGCCCCACAATTTAAGAAGGATGTGAAGGTCCTTGAATGCATCCAGAGGAGGGCAACAAAGCTGGTGAAAGGGCTGGAAGGCATGTCCTATGAGAAGTGGCTAAGGACTCTGGGTTTGTCTAGTTTGGAGAAAAGGAGGCTGAGGGGCGACCTCATTGTAGAAATATTTGTCTTATGGTTGCAGGCGCTGATATTAATTTTTTAAAAAAGAAAAGGTAATCCATGATATCAGGATTAAAAATAATTTCCATTAAAAATGCTACTGAAACCAAAGGTATAAAAATATATATACACTGGCATGCAAAACAATGTCCAGTGCAGCATTAATCTCCTGGCAGTCAACAATGGGAGACTTAAAAAATGTAAGTACAGTATATATAGATTTCAGTAAAAGCAGCATTGGAGTAACATCTTGGCCTCACCATCTCTCCCATGGAGGGAGAAGACTTTTCAGTCTAGTATCGGGAATGAAGATTAGATGTTAGATTAGATTAGAAGAATGCTGTTGCCTTCTGCTATTAAGATTTTACTCAGCCATAATAGAAAGATTTCCCCAACAGAACACACAATTTTTGGGGCTTCATTTTCATTCAACATTTTCTATTTTCACTGTGTGCTTAATTCTTCAATCTTAGGCAAAACATTCTAGTAACTTCGTAGGGACAAAATTAACTGTGGGTTAAATTTAGAGTTTTTCTGGATAACAAATAAATGAACAAATTGCATCATATGCCAAAACATGAAGGATAGCATTTCAAAACTGTTCAAAAACTTATCAGGAAAAACAAGTTAATATTCAAAAGGAAAACAGGGGCCTTGGAGAATAAATAGTTAGAAGGCCTATCTTGTAGAGCCTTCCAACATTTCTATGAGACTTAAATGATAGGTTTCAGGATTTGATACTTTTATATTTTCTATGCGTTAAATCCAAGACCCCTATTACCAACTAGCTGTAGTTACTGTGACAAAGCGCAAAACTTTAAATTGTTCCTTTGAGGTTAGTTGGAATTTCTGTACTAACTAACCATATTACATATACACTGAAGTTATGCTAGCTAATTGCAATGTTGATGTATTTTGATGGCATTTTTGTTCATAGGTGAGTTTGACTTTATAATCCAGGGAAACATGCATGTCTGCTCACATGTCTTCCAGTATTTGTGACTAAAAGAAGCTGAAGAACAACTGCCATAGAAATGAATTTTCTAAAGCATGGCCTTCTGTACAAGGATGTTCTCTTGCACTGATACTACCTGTTTTTCTTGATACTTTACTTGTTGATTCTTATGCAAGAGAAGTCAGAAAGAGAAAAAAAACTGTAGCTGAAATTACCAGAGTCCTTTCAACACCTGGGAAATCCTAAAGCTTGGTAAGGTATCAAAAGAGGACAAGTGCTGCCTGAGAATATTGCCTGCAAAGTGGAAGAATAGGCTTGTTACAATCCCTTCTCCTTTTCCTAATCAACTTCTCTAAGCTCAGAAATAGCCAAAGTGTTATATTTGGACTTCCCTGAATCATGCTGGAATACTTGGATTTATCACTATCCTAATATTTTGTCTAAAGAGACTTCTATAATACAAGTGCAGTGCTTAAACAACCAATAACAAGTTTGTTCATATTTCAGCTGGAATTCAAAGTTATTTAAACTATTTAGAGGAACCAATCCTTCACAGACAAATGAATTTAAACCAAAACAATGAAAAACAAACAAAAAAACCCCCAAGCCTGAACTAATTCAGCTGGGTCAATTCTAAACACATTAGTTCTTAACTTAGGGAAAAAGCTGTGGATAGGAAAAAACATCAGGATAACAAATCCCATTACTAGAGTGAGAAAAGGAGGGTGAAATGGAGGAAGACAGAAAGACAGACAGAAATGTTGATTCTTTGTCAAAGGCATCTTTTCTTCTAAAAATTCTCAGAAATTAAGTAGTGAGGAAAAAGCAAGACAAACATTTAAGAATTCTGATTAAAAACTAGTAACCTCTCAGTCAGGTTTTACCTGCTTTTCTATTTCTGTGAGCTACTTTTTTTTCCTAGTGCTGATAAAGCTCCCCCCCAAAAAAAAAAATCATCTGCCAGCTGCTGCTTTAAAGGAACAAGTGAGCAGATACTTCTTTGAAGCTTACATAATATACATGGAATTCAGGACTACAAAGCCTGCTATTTTTCTTTACAAGTCATTTTTGAGTATATCAGGTAGTTGTAAAAAGCATTGCTCACCAGTATAGCAATATGCTCCCTCTAGTTCCTGTGTCACCACACATTTCAAAGACATTTACTGCTATATTTTAGTTTTTAAATAAGCCTCCTGGACTCATGTAAGGATTAAATGAATCCAAAGAAAGACCATTTCCCACTCAGATCAAACTGCTGACCAGAAGGTCAACTGTTCAGTTCTGTGGAACAATGAAGCAGCAATAGCTAGAAGTGTTGATCTTAATGCCTTAATGTGTGACCTCTGAAGAATAAGACAGCGTACATACTTATCAAAAGCTCTGTGAAGCTCAACTACACACACAATCAATTACCTTTGATGAATTAAATTTTATATAACTATAGCTCACTTTCACTTATGAACTTTCAAAATAAACATCTGTGGCAACAGAAACTCTGTCACTTTAGCATTATTTTGAAGCTTTCTCCAGTATCCAAAGTTCATTTCTATCCTTCAGATTGCAATAATAGGTTACATCTAATCTATCTATCTAATGAGCTTCTTGGGCCAAGTTCACAAGAAACTGCACCATGTTGTTTTATTTTCCTGTATGAAACATTAAACATGGATATCTAACTATAATTTAACTGTAACTTAAAAGCTGGCCTTATTAATTCCATTACTAATCACATATTTCAAACTAACAGAAAGTGGGTCCAGTATTGCTGGACCTGTCATATTTTGACATTCTATTATTCTGAATGACATTTCCTAGGAATGTTTCAAGACCTGTTCTTTAGACCAATTCACACAGTTGAGCGTTTGTCACCATTAGTTACAAAAAGGTGGTGTGAAAAAACAAAGCTTACAGTACCAGTAGCACTGAAATACTATACTGCAATGAAACTGCTAGAATCATGCAAGGTGTTCTCAGATATCCCAAATGCACGCAGAAGGTACAAGCTGATGTATATACATCTTTTCCTTGTATCAGGAAGTGCAACTTAATAAACTAATAAATAACTTTAAAAACATTCAGTGTAGCAAGATGGTTTATCACCAACTTAAATCTTTAATTTTCTGCATTCACTGGCAGTTTGCTTTCCCATATGGTAGTTTGCAATGGATTAAATATTTGTTAAGCTTTTCCATTTATAAATTCTTATTATATGCCAAAGCTTTACAGAAATTCAAGAGTAAAAAAACAGTAACATAAAAATAGCTAATATTAGTTAAACACTGAGAACTCTCTTTACAGTGTAATATTAACTTTTGAAAAAAGCTACCGCATATAAATTCCCATTCCTGTTTTCTGATTACATGAATCATGAAAAAATGTCATTCTAGTTTGCTTAACAATGTTTTTATACTTAGGATCTATCCTTCCAACTAAATAAAACTTGTAAAGTTAATGCTTTGCTCCTCCTTACTGTATCTGCTTTATTATACAGAAAATCTATTTCTGAAGTCAAAAGTTATTAGTTATTACTATATGGTCAAGTTAACACAGATTAGACTGGCAAAAGATGATGATCTGAGAGCAGAAACATCAAGATTAACATTTTTTTAATATAGGTAAGTACCTTTATAGAGGCACCAAAAACAAATAGCCCTTTCAAGTGAACTTTAAAAAAAATAATTTTAATTTCAAAAGGGATCTTGAAATTACTAGATACACATATATCCCTGTCCCACTGCCTTGTAACATACATTCAGCAATTTAAAATAAAGATTCAATATTTAATAGTTTTCATATATATTATATATTTAATATAATATATTTTTATATGTACATTATACAGATACATACACTCAATCAGCAGGATTAAACTGTTTTGTTTTGAAATGATTGATTGCTGTCATTAATATACTTCAATTATATTGTGAATTCAATGGAATTTATCCATTACCTGAAAAGAAGAAATTTAAAAGACCCAAATGTCCCACATGGCCATTACCTCAAAATGACTGCAGGGACTGAAATAATATTTATAACACCCTTCTTACTGCATAAGCATTCATGCATATATTTAGACAGCAATACCTGCCAGGTTCACACATCTATTCCTATGTTAAATTTAAATTGTATACAACTTCCTTTACTGTAATATACAGTATCATCTCTTTTACCCTGTTGGATTATTTCATTTTTCATGGAGAAAAATGATCAACAGCTATCCAACAATTTTTTAAAATACCCCTACTGTTCCATTGTATGGCTGTTTCAAGATTTTACTTACTAGGCAGCCACCATTAGCATATCCGGTACCTTACTGACATAGTTCAGTCACTGACTCTTGATTCTTAAAATACAAAATTTTGAGGGTGGCCTGCTGTTTATGGAGACAAATATACTCTGAGGTGTTATCTTTTCAACATGCCCACCAATACCCACCACACAATAATGTCAATAAATCCCAGTACCATAATTCAATTAGTTACCTATCATTTCAGTAACAAAAAGCAACAAACCCAGCTGCAATTTTAAACATTATAAGAATATTCACCCTGAGAACACAGAATAAGTGTTTAAGAATAAATGCTGATATGTTTTTTTCTTCATATATAGTTTTTTCTTCATCTCCTCTTGGGTACTTGGGTTTGTATCTAGAATTTGACCGCATACTTGCTTTGTCAGTTGATCGGTTTATGCCACAGTCAGGTACTGGTGATAGAAAAGCCCAAAGAGGCTTGTGGAAAAGAGGCAAGCAGCAATCCACCAGGTGAGGAAAGACAAGAGTCCTCGGAATAGGAGAGGAGTGAAAATATTCTTTAGGCTTCCCAAAGCCATTGTTATTTGCACTACAGTTACTTTCATCTTTCCATCAACAGATGGGGACTCAGAATAAACTGAACTGGGAAGCGGATTGTTTTCTACTGCAGTGTCAGAATTAGATTCTGGGTAGATGCCCCAAGAATAATTACCTGTTAAAAAACAGAGTAACACATAGAGTAACACATAAGATATTTGTAGAATTAGATTTTAAGTTCTGTTATTTATTTCTAGCAACTCTATAGATCATCTTATATATATATTTGTCAAACAAAAAAACCTGCAAAATTTTACTTATAAATTAGTAAATGCTAACTGTGTTCATCCACATGGCTTCCTGATACTACTAGTAAGCTATCAGGGTAGGATTCACCTTACCTTTTGACATCCTAACTTTTACATGTGAATCAATTGCCTTGGGACTCTGTCAGTGCTGGGTGTGATTCATCTCACCAGATGTAGATGTCTATTTTAGGATGGAATGAATCATAGACTAATAATGCCTATTTCTTTCTGTTCACATTTGGCAAAATGAATGCTGCCACTGCATGGTAGGCTGTGAAAGACATCCCTCAAAAGAAAGAAAAAAACCCAGTGACTTCAGATCTCCCAATAATGAAATAAACCCCACATCTTACAATTTCTGTTCAAAAAGTCCACTGAAGTTTGAAATATTGAAAAAAAATTTTACAGATATTCATAAGGTTAAATCAGCAATGCTTTATACAGCTCATTGTTGAAAGATGTCAAAAGCAGCAAGAGAAGAGCACAGCTTAAAAGCTATTTATCATCTGTTTGCCAGCAGGTCAAGAGAGGTGAGCCTTCCTCTGTACTCAGCACTGGTGAGGCCACACCTGAAGTCCTGTGTCCAGTTCTGGGTTCCCCAGTACATGGACATACTGGAGAGAGTCCAGCGCAGGGCCAAAAAGATGATGAAGGGACTGGAGCATCATTCATATGAGGAGAGGCTGAGAGAGCTGGGACTGTTCAGCCTGGAGAAGAGAAGGCTCAGGGGGGATCTCATCGATGTATATAAATACCTGATGGGAGGGAATGAAGAAGAGGGAGCCAGGCTCTTCTCAGTACTGCCTACTGATGGGACAAGAGGCAATGGGCACAAATTAAAACACAGGAAATTCCATCTGAACACAAGAAAACACTTTTTTACTGTGAGGGTGGTCAAACACTGGAACAGGTTGCCCAGAAAGGTTGTGGATTCTCCCTCCTTGGAGATACTCAAAACCTGACTGGACACGGTCCTGGACAACCTGCTGTAGCTGACTCTGCTTGAGCAGGAAGGTTGGACTAGATTCTAATTTTCTTTAGTAGACTGAAAATATAAATGCCCTATATAGAATAGAACACAGTTTTGTTCATCAAATTTTGCCTACCTAGTGTTTTCAAAAGCAGAGTTGCGTGAAGGATCATTACCAATGGTGCAACATACTGCAGTGCAATTACACAAAGATAATAGAATACCCGAGCCACCTGGGAAAACAGAAAAAAGTAATTCATGAGTTCTGGGTGATCAAAGCAAACCTTTATATATATGCTTAGGAAAAACAAGCAATTAATAAAAAACCCCAGTTCTTATGCAAAAAAGCTATTTTAAAAGTTTTATAGCATGTTTTGGTATGTGAAATATTGTCTTCAAAAGACGTAATAAAGAAGTGATCTCTATAATGAATTCTAGTTTCAGGACACTTACAATCCTGAGAGGAAATAGATAGCTGAAAGAAAAGAGTTAAAAGTAGCGGTTCTGTTAACATAAACAAGATTAATTTTGCTTATGCAAATTGAATGCTATAATTCAAATACTCATATTTGAAAACACTAGAATTTTGTAAGCCATCTCAAAGCTAAATATATGATTCACAAACTAAATCCCATTTTGAAAATGAAGTACTGTGACTGTAGAAACAGTCCAAAGCCTGATCAAAAGTAAATGAAACCTTGGTTAATATTGCAGTCCCTTTTCAAAGTGAGATAGTTGTAAGATCTCCAAATGGAAAACACCAGTACTTCAAAAACAATGACAAGAGGGATTTTCATTAGCAGTTCATCAATAACAAAGCATTTAAATGATCTTTATTTCAGGTACACATTCAGGTTCATTGAAAACCACTCAGATTTATCCCTCCCCCTGCTCCCAATCTGTTCCAGCTTTCTCAAGATTGTTACATTACATGTTTTACATAAACTACTGACCTAATAGATCAAATGAAGAAGGAAAAAAAGTCATAAAATCAATAGCAAGCAAACAGTAAAATAATCTAGATTTTAGAACAGAATACAGGGTGGTAAAAAAAGATTAAGGCAGCCCTGACATTTTTTTAAATAGCTTTAAAACCTCAACGGGCTTTGAGATGATCAAGCATCAAGAAACTAACATGAGAAAAAAAGCAGTAAAACATTGACAGAAGAAAAAGCATGAGAAAAAATATTTTAAGATAATTGATGGCATATGATGAAAAGAGCAAATAAAAAAAAGTAATTATCATTGTAGGAAGACAGAGAGGAAAGACTTTACTGGCAAAAGCACCAGAAGAAAAGAAAGCAGGCATGGCTAGTAAAACCAGATAGGACTATATTTAGTGGCCCTGAGCTTCTTAACGAGAAGATATTCAAAGTACTGCATAAATGGATTTAGGAAACATCACATACAGAAGGCATTATTATTTTATCAATAAGATGAAAGCTTCCAAAACTAAAATTATGCATTCACAACTAGAACAGTTCTGTCATAAACAATTGCTGCTAGTTGTATTTCCCAACCTTTTTTCTGAAGTCCAAGGCCAGTCACTTGGTTTGTAACTACATATTTGAAATAACAAAGACAAGATTATAGTAGTGATTATCTAAAAACAGAGAGGAAGCTTTGTCCTGTGGCATACTTCAATATTCCTTCTGGAATACACCCTGACTCAGCAAGATTATCAGGCAGCACTATCATGCAACACTAGAAATAAGTTCATTGTGCAGGAAACACGCAACACCACTCTATATCAAGCTTACAAATTTCTATCTATCCATTTCCTCTGATTGTTGACATTTTTTAATTACTTCTCTTAAAAATAAAAAAAATCAAGGAAATCTTTCCCTTTTATCACTTGCCACAGTAACAAGATGGGCAGATGGTTTTATATCTAGGCTACTGCATTTGAGAGTGGTCTTACAGAACTAAACATGTCTTATTTTATCCCAAAATATAACCATCCTATCTTAAATTTTTCCTCAAATTAAAAATTACAGTCGGGATTAGGTAACAATATTTTGCCCTTCTATCTAAATCTGACTTTTTTTTCCATGCTGTAGCTAAGAAATCACCACTTACCCTATACACTCCCCAGGTTCAATTCATGCTGAACAGAAACACTCATCAAGATAAACATAAGGCTTGCCAAGATATTTGTAAAGAAAACTTCATGATGGGATCTCTTAGAACAACGGAGGAACAACTTAAGACAAAGCATCTGAATAATACGGATGATGCATCTTTGCATATTTTGGGTTGCAGAATTTTGCTGTAATGGTGCTGTTTTTATAAAGAATATAATTTAGGAAGCTTCATTCAAATTTCAGTTCTGGTGCCAAGGAAGACAAGAAAACTAGACATTTATGTTTTTCTATGAAAAAAATTTGCACAGACAGAGCGCCCAAATATACGTAACCTTAGTGCCATTATACTTACCATTTTTTGTAAATCAATTGTACTTATTCTGCCAGCTTCATTTTTCATCCGATCCATACATTTCTGGGCTAAATTCAGATAGGCCTGTAAGTGACTGCGCATCATAGCCAAACGTAAAGCACACAAAAGGATTATAATCCACAACCGCATGGTGTCAAATGTATCTTCTGACATTCTGTGGATAAAAACTGTAATGTTGTTTTCCAAAGGTCACCTACCGCTACAGAGTTATTTGTTTGTATCATCTGTAAAGAAATCTTTAAGCATATTGTTAAAAAGTTACATACAATCCACAGTTAAAGAGTTCATGTGCAAGTAATATTCACTTCTCCCCCCTGTTCTCTTTACTGCTTGTACTGGGTTTGCGTGGCAAGGTTTTGGGGGGGGGCTACAGGGGTGGCTTCTGTGAGAAGACCCCAGAAGCTGTCCCTATGTCAGAAAGAGCCAGTTCCAGCTGGCTCCAAGATGGACCCACTGCTGGCCAAAGCTGAGCCAATCAGCGACGGTGCTAGCGCCTCTGTGATAACATATTTAAGAAGGGGAAAAAACTGCCGCACAACAGCAGCCGGAAGAGAGGAGTGAGAATATGTGAGAGAAATAACTATGCAGACACCAAGGTCAGTGAAGAAGGAGGGGGAGGAGGTGCTCCAGGCGCCGGAGCAGAGATTCCCCTGCAGCCCATGGTGAAGACCATAGTGAGGCAGGCTGTCCCCCTGCAGCCCATGGAGGTCCACAGAGGAGCAGATATCCACCCTGCAGCCCTTGGAGGACCCCATGCCATAGCAGGTGGATGTGCCCTGAAGGAAGATCTGACCCCATGGAGAGCCCATGCTGGAGCAGGCTCCTGGCAGGACGTGTGGCCCCATGTGGGACCCATACTGGAGCAGTTCTTGAAAAACTGCAACCCGTGGGAAGGACGCACGTTGGAAAAGTTCATGGAGGATTGTCTCCTGTGGGTGGGACCCCACGCTGGAGCAGGGGAAGAGTGTGAGGAGGAAGGAGCAGCAGAGATAACGTGTGATGAACTGACTGCAACCCTCATTCCCTGTCCCCCTGTGCTGCTTGGAGGGGGGAGGAGTTAGAGAAATCGGGAGTGAAGTTGAGCCTGGGAAGAAGGGAGGGATGGAGGGAAGGTGTCTTAATATTTGGTTTTATTTCTCATTACCCTACTCTGACTTTTGATTGGCAATAAATTAAATTAATTTCCCCGAATCCAGTCTGCTTTTCCTGTGACGATAAATGCTGAGTGATCTCCCTGTCCTTATCTCGACCCACGAGCCTTTCATTATATTTTTTCTCTCCCCTGTCCAGCTGAGGAGGGGGAGTGATAGAGTGGCTTGGTGGGCACCTGGTGGCTAGCCAAGGTCAACCCACCACACTGCTACTTCTTGGTAGCCCTATAACAGCATTAGAGCCAAATTAGTACCCATCTGTCTGCAAACAAGAACAACTCTTAAATGCTCGAATTCTGAGTAATAAAGACAGAACAATAAAAAGCAGGCTCTTTCAGACAATTCTAAGTTTTGAGATACATACTTCTAGATAACAACTTCAACTGCCTTAGATACACTGCTATAGCACAACTCTCATTAAGATTTACTGAAGAGTAAAACAGAAACACAAAAATTATATATTTGCAATGTTTTATGCAATAGCTCAGTGACCACAGTTATCTTAGAAGCATCTTTTAGATCTAGAAAGCAATAAAAGTGACAGCAAATCATATCAGTTTCCACTCTATTAGAATAGTATTTTGAATTATCTGTTAATAAAGTGACAATGACAATCACCTATGCTACTTATACAATATTGATTTCAAATACAATTCTTCCAGAAAATTCTTTCCCTTTTTAGGCTTTTAAATATTTCAGCTATCAAATTTCATATGGACTTCATCTACACACAGATTTTAAGACAAGTCTCATAGCACTAAGAACCTTACGTCAGTTCTCATACAATGTATCTATCTATCTATCTCAATTGTCTTCAGTGAAATCACTTCTCTCTTACACCAATAAGTAAGAAAGATGCAAGGTATTAGAAGCTGGCAATGAAGTGGTATTCTGTCCCTAGGAAGAACAACACAGAACTCTGACACAGAGATGCCAGAAGATAGCAGCTCTTGGGAACCACTGCCTTTTACCATTCTTCATCAGATTCAACACTCTGTGACTGATTCTCATTCTTCCTAAACAACAGAAGCCCTTTACAGCTCAGTTGGAACTTCTATGATACCTTTCATGACAGATGCTAGTCACAGCCACAATTTTAAGTTTTCCATGTTGCTATGACTTTTACAGGGCACTACTTAGACTTAAAGTTTTATCCTCAATACCCCAGAAAGAATTTTTAAAGGGAATCTTACAAAGGTACGCTCTCTTTGCCCAAAGGTGGGTTCATAATGTAGTCCTTAGTGATTGGTTTTACCCAAAGTAGAACCATAAGTAAAGGAGCCAAGAAGTTTATATGTAGCAATGTTCTGGAAGAGGAAAAAAAAAAGGGAGTGGGTTATTAAATACAGTTACCATACTGTTGAAACTGGTGGTACAGATTACAGAAGAGTAATACAAATTTTAAAATGGGGGGGGGGGGAAGGTAAATAAGAGAATTGCTTCCCTTTGTTTATAAGTATGACTTAAGTCTCAACAAAACAGTAATATTACATACTGTGAAATCACACTGGTTGTGGTTGAAAAAAGTGCTCTTTGGAATAAATCAAGTTTTTTAGATATTCGAACAAACTAACCAAAGGAACTACGTGCATTATACCACACTATAGTAAAAGACAGTTGTTGAAAATTTCCATACGATGGCATAATACCAAACTGCAGTAGCCATTACTGTTTTAATCTAGAGGGTGAGTATCTTAGATGGATAATTATGGAAAATATGCTGCTATATTAGTGAATATTTTTTTTGCTTTATTAAAAATGTACTCAGATTAATTTCTGTTATCTGTACAGACCAGGAGAAACACTTTTCACAGGCCAGATCATCCATTTTAATGAAGATTTTTACTTAGGAACCTTGAGGAGCAGTCCAAAGCATTTTGGTAACTTGTGAAATGAGCTTCTACTTATTTAAGACAGCCTATTGGATTAGTGGACTGGAATGTGCCAAAGAGTGGCAAGAACCACTTTGTGTTTATTTGAGTAGAGGTAGAAAGGCTGAAAGACTCTTGAAGCAGGCTCTGTGTAGGAAAATGGTACAAATTGATTAAAAGAGAACTCCAAAATATATACGGGGAAGGATGCTGCTAAAGGAAAACCAAACAGGCGATCGAAATTAAAACTGACACCAGATTATTTTAATTCTATTTTATCCAAAAACTTATTCCCTATTTATATATGCAAGATTCACGTTAATAATTTTGACCACATTACTGAAGTGGCAATTCATCATTTGCCTAATCTCAAGTTTTTTTTTTTATTTTAAGTCACTGCTCCCTATAAGTCTCCCATTCTGTAATTATGGCTTGTATCTTTTTTCTTTTACAAATGTATGACCTTATACTTACCTTATATGGAAAGGCATTGTTTTCCCCACACCCAAATTAAACAGCTTTGTATCAATGACATGTCATCCTCAATTACTGCTCCCCTTTAGTCACTGTCAAACAGCTGCAAACAGTCAGTAATGATCTACTCATTGACAAAAACACACCACTAAGGGCAAATACTGATCTTTTCAGAGCCCATTAGAAACAATCACTCGGCAATGATTCTTTGTTTATAATTGCATTACCTAACTACATTGATATCTGACCAAGTTTTAATCCATTTAATGTTATTTCTATATTGTTCCAGTTTAATAGTCAAAGTATTGGTAGACCTTTAAAAAGAATTTGCTAGGTGCTGCACAATGTTATCTTTAATAATCAGTTCTAATATCCCCTAAACATCAAGTTAGACAAGATTTATTTTTTTCATAACCCCATACCAGTGGATATTAATTACCCTCTTAGTTCTTGATTAATGAAGTCCTGTTTCAGAGATTTTATATTTCTGCCTAAGATCTCATGTCCACAGATCAAGACAGACGTTGGAAAATTAGAGGATAGTTACAGAAAAGGCACAAGAAATTTTAAAATATTGAAAACCATAACATTAAAAACTCAGCAGTTTAAGAGGTGACTTGATCACAGTCTACACATAGACTGAAACTTAATAGCAGATGATACAACAAAAGTCAATAGCTTGCAGCTGTAATGGGATGCATTCAACTACAATGAGAGTGCAAGTCTAATACAAAGTAATTAGTTAACAATTTACCAAGAGTAAAGGATCCACTTTTAAACATAGTTTAATTTTTTAAACGGGGTATTTTTTGGAAAAAAATACACTTCAGTTTGAGCATAAATAATTTACATATCAGAAAATCTAATGGTTCTCTTATGAAAGTGGCCAGACTAAATGTTCACAATGGCCTATACTGCAGAATTTGTGTCATTAACATGCATTAAATATTCAGAGGTTATGATCTATGAAAGACATTTGGAGTTGTTCCCTCAACCAGAGAATGATGAAGAGAAATAGTTAAATATAAGAGAACATTTTACATCCAAACTCAAGAACAGCTGAAAATGAAAATGTTCTTTTAAACTGGTATTAACCTCTGAGCCTTATTATATATTCTGGGTCATCATAATGTAAGAAATACTGACATACTGAAAAGGACAATTTTAATTTACTTTTCATTTTAAAGCCACAAAAGCTTTAATAATTGAATGCACTTCCTATATGTTACTCTAAATTCAATATTTATTAACAGAAGGTTTCACTGAGTTTTAGATTCCCTTTTAATGTGTTTCAAATTGAATGCCTTTCTGAAGCTATTTCTTCACTTTCTGTTTTTTCTTTGTATCTTAACCTAATCTTATTAACAAAGGCCCATTTAGAAAAAAAAGAAAAAAATAAAAGTCTGTGGCTGCACCTCTTCTTCCAGACAGCTATTTGAATTTCCAAAAAGATATGGGGGAAAGGAAACAGGAAGTAGAAACATTCATGGTGGATCTCTCACACGAGGAAAGAAAAGGAATGCTTCTTTAACTCGGATTTCACTTTCGAGGCAAAGAATGTAATAGATCAGCAGAGGGCAGGTTGAGCACAAAGAGGCAGGTCACAAGTCTGCTGGAGATATGAAAAGCAGGCAGCAACAGAAGTCTTAGTCACTGCCTTCTTACTGGAATAGTTTGTTTATTTTCAGACATTGAACTGAGATTTAAGACTGAGTAGCATATACCTATGTGTATATATTTTCTCTTACTGTGTTATTTTTTCTTTTGCTAAATTCAGAGCATCCAGATGCATTTGAGCCAGTCGCAAGCCAGGGAATGTCAAAAAAGCACCAATAAGTGAACACAGAACAGCCAGGAACAATTTGAAGGTTAGTTTAGACACAGGACCCCTAAAAGAAAAGAAAGGAAATAAGCCGGGGGGGGGGGGGGGGAAATCAGAGACTACTTTCAAATCAACAGTATCTAACATTTAATCAAATTAAAATAAAAAACAAGCAAGTCACCTATTTCTTTAATAAAAAGAATAAAAAGCTCTTCAATATAAGAAAACCAAAACTAAAGCTACTTCCTACAAAATGTTAAATTTGTTAGCAGAGAAAAAAAAAAAACAAAAAAGAATAATTTTATATTGCGATTAACAAGTTATTCAATAAAAATAGCTAGTGGAATGAATTCGATGATTATACTTTTAATAGAAGAACAGATACATCGTAAGTTTAACTGGTCAAAGGCAAATTTTTACTTTTATTTTTATTTTTATGTTATGCCATTCAAACTACCAAGAGACACCATCATCAACTCAATCACTGCTGTAAACAGCCAAAGCACTGTGAATGTTTAAAAGGAAATGGACACAAACAGAAAAATTAACACAGAAATTAGTTGTCCTGGTTTCAGCTGGGATAGAGTTAATTTTCTTCCTAGTAGCTGGTATAGTGCTGTGTTTTGGATTTAGGATGAGAATAATGTTGATAACACACTGATGTTTTAGTTGTTGCTAAGTAGTGCTCACACCAGTCAAGGACTTTTCAGCTTCCTGTGCTCTGCCAGGTGCACAAGAAGCTGGGAGGGGGCACAGCCAGGACAGCTGACCCAGACTGGCCAAAGGGCTATTCCATACCATCTGACATCATGCTCAGTACATAAGCTGGGGGAGGTGGCCGGGGGGCAGCGATCGCTGCTCCGGGACGGGCTGGGCATCGGTCGGCAGGTGGTAAGCAATTGTACAGTGTATCTCTTGCTTTGTATATTATTATTGTATTATTATATAATTATTATTATTACTACTACTATTCTATTTCATTTTACTTCAATTATTAAACTGTTCTTATCTCAACCCACGAGTTTTCTCCCTTTTACCCTTCCAATTCTCTCCCCCATCCCACCGTGGGTGGGGGAAGTGAGCGAGTGGCTGTGTGGTGCTTAGTTGCTGGCTGGGGATAAACCATGATATTAGTAAATTTGGAATAGTTTATGAAAAACAGAGCAAAGAAAGGTTAAGAAACACATGGGATTCAGTTGAAGGGTTTCTTTCTCATTAAATATCCATATCTATAAGTGACGCATTATTCTAAGTATATATTTGAAACTTCTTTTCCTCACAAATAAAAAAACAATCTATAATTCTTGTATAATACTTGAGAATTTCCAAACAAGAAATTCAAATTTGTATTCCCACAGTGATGACATACCCCATACAAGCATTTTGGATCACGTGTTTAAGACAAGGATTGTAACAGAATTCCATTTACAATATACAGAGGCTGTCTATGACAGTGACTGTATATATAAGTAGCATCACAAGCTATCAAACATTCCTTTGTCAGTCTATACAAAACTTGGATGTACTGTAGCAAGCAGATGTATTTGCCTAAGAGGAAAATACTATTATAGCCTGAAAACATGACTGAAAGCCAAAATTTACTCCTAATTCCAACTTTATTGCAGGCTCCATCTGTAGCTTTTGCACTCTCATCTTCCTGCATACCACAGGAACTGCAAAAAATACTTATCTCCTGTTTCAAGCAATCTTTTCAAAGCTGAAGGGACTGTTTAAGAATTACCATGAGAAAGACTTTTATAGTTTTTAACTATATTTTATGGACTGGAACAATTTTGGAATAAAAAGGGAATACACAAATGCAACTTAAGTTACTTTGTAAATATTGATGGATTATTTTCATTAATCCACCTCTTCACATTAATACAGAGATTATAAGTGCGTATAAGAGCAAAGCATGCAAGACAAAAGCTTGCTAAGAAAATCCAAGTGGTTCAGTTATAAATCCAACATAATGAAAACCAATGTATTTCCAGAAACTTACTGGGATTCCAAACCCTGCTTTTCGAGAAACTGCATAGCACTTTCTGAAAAATTTGAGAATCCTGCAGAGACATAAATTATATGTATTTTAGCACAGCACAAATATAAAATCTCTTTTTTTTGAAATAAAATGCTAGGTAACAGGACATATTTTAAACAAAATTTGTCTAGCATTATTATTATTATTATTATCAACAAATTATGTCTAGCATAGCTCTTTCATGTGCTAATTAGTATGCCACGATGCAATAGAACTCAGTTATTAACACAAACAGTCTTTGAAAACATCTCTGATATTTGTACATTTCATGAACATGAACAAAACATTCATTTTTAAGAAGGTAAGTAACTTTTTTTCAGTAGAGGAGCTTCACTTTACTATGCAAGGCAAAATGGGTGCCCTGGTTTCAGCTGGGATAGAGTTAATTTTCTTCCTAGTAGCTGGTATAGTGCTGTGTTTTGGATTTAGGATGAGAATAATGATGATAACACACTGATGTTTTAGTTGTTGCTAAGCAGTGCTTACACTAGTCAAGGACTTTTCAGCTTCCCGTGCTCTGCCAGGTGCACAAGAAGCTGGGAGGGGGCACAGCCAGGACAGCTGACCCAGACTGGCCAAAGGGCTATTCCATACCATATGACGTCATGCTCAGTACATAAGCTGGGGGAGGTGGCCGGGGGGCAGCGATCGCTGCTCCGGGACGGGCTGGGCATCGGTCAGCGGGTGGTGAGCAATTGCATTGTGCATATTATCATTACTGTTATTTCCTCTTCCTCTGCTGTCCTATTAAACTGTCTTTATCTCAACCCGCGGGTTTTACTTTTTTTTTTCCCCGATTGTCTCCCCCATCCCACCGTGGGGGGTGGGGGGAGGGTGAGCGAGCGGCTGTGTGGTGCTTAGTTGCCGACTGGGGTCAAAGCACAACACTGGGTTAAAAATAAAACTGGAAAGTAGATATAATTAACAAAGCAAACAACCTAGGTAAAGACTACACTATTTAAAACAAAGCAAGGAAAATATACAGGATATCCTTCAGAATCGACATTCCAAAGCAAGATTTCCTAAAAGTGTATTACATATAGTGTTCATTTAAATACAGATATTCTCAAAACCACCTAAAACGCTTAAAATTAATTTTTCAAGTAATGTAATCACTAGAGCTGTTGCAAACCCTGAAGAAAGGAGTTACCTGATTCGAGTCCAAACTCTAGATAGCTTTCTGTCACAATCAGGATTGCCATTGCTTTCACAAAGAAGAAGCAGCCAAAGGTGACACAGACTGATCTTTCACCTCCATCCTCTACTATGAAATAATGGGTGGTCAACGAAAACAGTATCTTACTATACAAGAAAAACGTCAAGGAAAATCAAGTTTGTAAAATAACTGTATTTATAAATTATAAAGCTGTATTTTGGTCATCTACACTAAGATACGCAAATGCTTTAAAAAGTAACGTGTGTTTGGCCAATTTGAGGTTAATTATGCTTTACAGTATTGTGGGAGTTTAATAAGCACAGGCACACAGTCACATAATGGGTAGTAAGGAATACGCTGTTCTGGAATATAATTTTGTTTTCATTTAGGCTTACTGATAGCCAAATGCAATGGTATTCACTATCGACCCGAGAATAATTAAACCAAAGTTTAAATGTAAATTTTACATACTTGTAAGAACGTACAGAAGTTACATCAAACCAAAAATAAGACAATTGTATCTTCAATGTAAAATATCAAGCTAGATGAAAAATATTTCATCAAACTACACAACAGTGAATGCAGGGAAGTGAATAAATAAATTTTTAACCACAGTGGAGTTATACATGTTCTGTCAGAATGCACAACCCCAAGTGGGTGTATTCAAGATTCTTCACTGCAAGAATCCAGAGTGCAAAGGCAAAAATATAGCACCATTCAAGTCACTGCATGCTTGTTGCTGAAATAATCTCAGTTAAAATACTTCCTCAGTCTTGACTTAACTATATGTGAATGCACATTTGTACACATGCATACATCCATACACACAAATACGTATATATAGTACATATATATGTATACTGTGTATATAGCATACACAACTTTTTGTTCCTTTGGGGAGAAAAAGGTAGAAAAGGTAGAAAACGTAGAAAAGGTGCTCCTCCTCACATAAGTCTCTCTTTTTTTCTGAAGAAAAACATAGACATTGAATTTTTTCTTCCCTCCTTGATTAAAGGCAAGACATTTTAGAAAACATGAGGTGAGAACAGAGAGGTTTGTTGCCCTTCAGTTTAGAAACAAACAAAAAACCCCACACAATAAGCATTTAATGCAAAAGCTGTTCTCTCAAATGTCTGCTGAGCTTTCCCAAGTAGTCTTACAAAAGCTTCCAGGTAGTTTTACAAAATCTGTATCCTTTCAATTAGATTTCCTTTTCTTAGTTTTCAGGACATCATGATTAGTGGAAGCAGCAAAAACTTAACTCTTTGCATAAGAGCAGAGAAGTTGTAAGAATTTTTATATATGTAAATAAATGTCAGAAAAGACAAAATATATTTTTTGCTTTAAAAACACCAAAAGATTCTCTCTGTCACTTAGAAATATTCAAACATCAGATAAAGTAACTTTGTGCTGGTTTTGGTGAGGGAGGGCAGGAAGCACAGGGCATACATACAAACAGCAGGGAATGGGATGCCCCAAGAAGCGCTTCTGTCAATAATGGGATAAAATTTCTTAAATATGAAAACTTCTCCTCACAGGAAGCATAGACCTGCCTTATAAGAAATAGTGACCAGTGGCATGGGATTGTTGCTTAGATTATTATGTGACTATTTACTAAGCAAAAAACGCATGAAAAGATGAAACTTGTGTTTCTCTACTTTTGCACGTATGTGTTCAAGATTTCTCAACAATCAAAGGTAATCAACTAACAGCACATTTAGTATTATCTAGGAAAGAAAAATCTATCCCGTTCTTATTTTGATAAAAAAGAGAGACTATATAGTCCAGTATTATATCTTAAGTCCTTTCCTCAATGCCATAAATATGAACATCTAAGAGGTTATCTGCTCTGTTATCAAGCTGTTTTAAAAATGTTTATTGAATATTCTCCTTTTTAGTGCCTTTCTAAACATAATTAGTTCCAAAATTATACAGTGGATTAAGATAATTTTTTTATAATACACTATCAATTCTTACTACTATGAGCTGCAGCCCATTATAATTGATTTTTTTTTTTCAAATGGCAGGCAATATCAAGTCTGTATTTAAATAAAGTACTTGGAGATCATTCCAGACATTACTTGCTTTAAATAACAAAAAAGGAAGACACAAAAAAGATTTCAAGTGTAAACTGTACCCATTTTTTCCACTGCACAATAACATAATAATTTATATTTGTACTTTTTAAAATATTGGAAGTATTTTAAGATGTAGATTATGTGAAAATCTATTTTAGGGTATCTATTTGATAAAAACATTTGAACTGTCATCAGTTAATCTCTCAAGAAACCATGTGATTATGCAATATTGCACTTCATTAAGCAGCACGCATTTAACATATGCATTGCTGTATTTCATCTATATGCAGAGAAGTACTCATATACGCACATTAGGGTGGCCTAACCACAGCATCTAACTTGACTCTTAAGTTTACAGTAATCAACTTAAACTCCCTTTATAGTTAACAGAAAGAACAGGTATCCCTAAAGGAAAACTTATCTCATCCTAAAAATGGGCACATAATAGGTCATACAGACTGTGTTCTGGAAAGGTCTGTTTCTCTGCACTGACCATTAAAAGAACATCAGGATGATTTTTAAACACTTAGAAGTTAGGCAAGATGACTCCCACCCTTATAAACATTTTAGTTTCTAGTAAAATACATAGAAATTTTGGATTCACAATTGAAAACCAAATAAACTCCTCTATATTATTTCTAATTGTATGTAGACAGGAAAAAAAAATAGTTTAAGGCTTCCAGAGATTATTTCAAGATCTGACGACTGACTTTCCCTAGATCAGCCTTCAATCAAGTTAAGGAAAGTCTGTTGCTTTCCTTTGCTATCCCATTGATATGACTACATATGAAGACATTTTTCAAATGTAGCCAGTAAAGTTTCCTAATCTACTAATGAAATCAGGTTACTTAATCAGCTTTTCAGATGACAGACAGCTTCCCAACTGAGAAATACCTTACTTTTCCTATACCACATTAATTTTCCTAAATACCTTGCCTTTGCAACAGAAAGGATCGTGTACAGCACTGTTTAAAGGTTTACAACAGATAAAAAATTAAAGAAGCTGACATATTTGTGTGTTGCACAAAGACAATGATTTAAAATGTCATTCAGTTGTTCTCAATGATGAATTTCAAATAGCTGCATAAGCAGAGTAGTTTAAATTAGACACGTGCTATTGTTAAGATGATAGATCATCTCTCGATGTTGTCCATCTTCACTCTATCCTCGTGCACCCCCTCCCGCCAATGAAGTGCTTTGTTATTTTACAAACTCATCCCTTTGCAAGTATGCTAGCTGCAACTGCTACATTTAAAATTGCAATCAACTATTTAATTCACTAATTTTGAATATTTTTTTCTGACAGAAGCCACCTTTCCAAATTTCAAAGTAATGGAAATCAGAAATCAGTGACTAGTGACTATTTGCAACAAGCTGTATAGCAAGAATAAAAAAAAAAAATTAGTAACCAGAACATGTGACCTACGACACAATGCGTTTTCACAAATGTCAAAGTTACTTTTGCAAGAAGTATTGCAAACCCTATTTTTAAGCCTAAATTCACGTTTAGCAGGTTGCGACCGATAATCTGTCTTTAGAAAAAAAAAAAAAAACAAAACAAAAAAAAAACCTCAACATTTTTGTTTTACAAAATCTTTTGCTACTTCTCTTCATGTACTGGAAACTGTTCAGTGTGTGCAGGCTATCACCATGAAAAGCCACCAATCAATTAACCCAGTATCCCATAGCCTTTCAAAAATATTAAATAGAGGGCAGGTGGTACAGCAGGTCTTCTAACTGCTGCCTCTAAGAAACATACTGTCATTGAATCTTCCTGAAAGTGTAAAGCAATTAAAAACTTTATTGTTCTGTTCTGCTAAAACAATAAGAGAGTTCTCTATACTGAAACTATTTATCTGCATTGCCAACTGTGAGGTAACCAAGAATAGTCTATATTGCAGTCAAAAGGAAAGAGGGAGACACACGCAGACATTCCTCCTCTAGCTTTACACTGGCTAGGTTAGGTTGATCAGTCAGTACCAATGCAGATACAGAAGCCTGGAGTTTAGCATGGGCTGCCACTTGAACATTTACCCAATCTGACAGATGAATTCTGCATCTTTCACTGAGGTATCTGCTAATGCAGCTGCACAAATATTTCTGCACATTAAATATATTTAAAGCTAGCTTAGTTGTGCCTAGCAGAATTGCCATCAATGTAATGCCAATATACTCTAACCATGGAACTCAAGTACTAAACTAATGTATTACTCCTTTTACATTAAAATTCTGTTAAAACACAAATGTATGGACTAGTTTCCTGTTTGGAATTTTTTTCTGAGTATCTACACTACCAACCTAAAAAAGCTACTAGTGGGTTACTGCACCGAAACAAAACATCTACCCCTAGAAAAAATGGTCGAAAAAATTTCCAATCAATCATCACTTCTATAAGCTTCTTTTGGCCGCTTTGCCAGCCAAGTCTCTAGTACAATCCAATACCTCTTAATATACAGGCATGAAACAGGGAAAAGCATCTGTCACCAAAACACAAAACTGTTCTAGAATTAATTCTTGACATATCACATTGGTTTCTTTAAATTTAAAATATGGGGGTGTACTGGTTTTGACTGGGATAGAGTTAATTTTCTTCATAGTAGCTAGTATGGGGCTATGTTTTGGATTTGTGATGAAAACAGTGTTGATAACACAGGGACGTTTTAGTTATTGCTGAACAGTGCTTACACAGAGTCAAGGCCTTCCTTATTTTGCTTTGCTTGCGCGCGCAGCTTTTGCTTTCCCTATTAAACTGTCTTCATCTCAACCCATGAGTTTTCTCACCTTTACCCTTCCGATTCTCCCCCCCATCCCACTGTGAGGGGGGTGAGCGAGTGGCTGCGTGGTGCTTAGTTGCTGGCCGAGGTTAAACCACAACAGGGGGGCAACCAAATATTTCGACAATTTAGGATGAATCATTTCTGGTCTTGACATACTGAGTTAGTAAATAGTTGTATGTTTTTAAGTATTTTCAGTATCCCAGAGGCCCAATGTCGAAACACAATAATGAACCAGATTTCTTCTGAAACCTCTTTTCACTCGCCTAGGTTACAGTGATCACAAGAATTGTTTCATTAATACTTCCGTATACCACTCCTTGCACCAACACCCCCCCAAAAAAACCCTGTAATGCCCAGAATAAGTTATGTTAACATATTTATAGAGATGTTAACTCTCTAATACAAAGTTCAGTTTAGATCGTGCTCCCTGGTACTGCAGTCTTCTGCATTGTCACTAACCCCTCAAACTGGACAGGACTAAACTACTTCATCCCATCTGCCCAGGAACCGCACAAACATTTAAGCAAGCCCTATTCAATATTAGGAAGCAGTGATTTCACAAGGATTTCTACAAAGCCACCTACTCTGTGGAGAAACCTCCAATAAAAACGAGGTCTCTCTCATGCCACAGAAAAAAACAGTAAATAAAAGTTGTAGGAAGCGGCAGAAAACCAGTTCCACCATTTATTTCCTTCGTATAACTATTAAATGACGGTTCAACTATCTATTAATGGATAAGTAATTATATTTTCCATTGTATTCTCTCTTTCAAACTACACAAAAACATAGACATTTTTTGAAGTGATTCATTAAAAACCCTAGAATTTAGACTCCACTGTTTGACAATGCATTCAAAACAAAAGGTAACACTTTTTATACAGGTTTCCAATTTCCCAGAATTTATTTGTGAAGGCTTAGTCCTGCATACAAGGTCATTCTTCTCCAGGCTTTCCCAAATTTGTGTACGTTTTTAGAAGTGCCACATGAATTTTAAACTTTGAGTTGTCTATTCTTCCTCTTACCCCAACAAACTACCAGAATTTCTTAAGAATTTTCCCTCTAAAGTATATTGTCTGCTACCAAAAACTCAAAAGAATATTGGTCCCTTAGCCAATACAAAAATCACACATGCTCAGGTAAAGAAATGCTAAAGCATGCAGTTAGCTGTTCACAGTTTATTAAATAAAACTTAGCTTTTGGCATATGATCTTTTGATTTTAATACTATTCTATGTGATCTTACAGCTCAGAAATGTCATGCCAATATACACACTAAATTTAGTTTTGACCTAGCACAACTTGTCCTCTTACAGTGAAAAATTACTTACTTGCTTCTGACAATGGACAAAAATCACCTGTCCATCTCCACAGAAGACCTTACATTTAAAATCCCATATATAATTATGGGATTTGATAATCTACATGAAGATATTTAAAGTGTGAAGCATGCTTCCTGCCAATGTTGCAAAGTAATTATCTTGTGGTTTCCTGTATGTCTCATAAGTTCTAATGTATAGAAACTGCAATATTTCCTCTCTGCCATACTTCCCTTTCAGTCATTTAAGAAAGCTAGTAAGAAAATATAGGCCAACGTGCTGCTAACACGCAGGATACTAGCTCTGTTTCCATCTTATCCAGCTGCAAATGGGCAATTGGATCTCAAATGTTTGAGCCAGATTAGGACAAGGCTGAAAATACTGATTTAGGCTCAATTCATTAAAAAAAAAGGCAGGTCAGAAAGAAAGAATCAGGAAAAGACCCTAATATCTATTTGCACAGCCATGCATCTCGATTCTTTTAGATTTCTGTATTTGGTTTTGCCTCTGAATTGATGACCAAATTAAAGCAGTGATTAGGAGTGCATTTAAATACCACTGTAAGAATGGAATGTTGCAGTCTATTTTCCTACATAATCCATGCCAATATATTAATTCACAACTTTGTCACCTAGAGTTGCAATTACTGTAGTATTATTTAAGTTGGTTACACCCAAGATTTATTTGAAAGATGAAGCAAATACAGGGCATTGTCATCAGTAAACTTAAGAGTGTATTATGGTTATACTATCTGAAAATTGTTTTTCCATTAATTATATTAACCTCCCTCTCATTCTCAAAATGGGAGTTGAAGGTGGTGGCTTGCACCTCTGATTTCTTAAGTAGCAGTTGCTTCTCTCTCTCTCCTTCCCTCTGCCGCGATTAAACTAGAAATCCTGACTTCATCCAACCAAATAAAAAAAAAAGGCTGCTTAGCAACATAGCTATAATATCATTAAAGGTGTCACCACCTGGTAGGTTAGAAAACCACCTTTTGGATTATCTGCTGACAGATAAGAGTCAATAGAGAAATAATTGGTCTGGAGGCAAGCTACTGCCAGTCGGTTATTTCATAATGCAAGTCAACTCCTCCATCTAAGTTATTACTCATTAAAAGGAAAATTCTGGATATCATTTATACTTCAGGCTACGTGGAAAAGGTATTACTGTCCTTATTGTAAAGGCAGCACACACTTCAGTAATTATCAAGCACAGACAAGCTTTAAGCATATCCAGAACTGTCAGTAAAAACTAACCAGAGTTCAAGGGGTTTACGTGACATCACTAGCTAGTGCTAACACCAAAAAAGATCACAATAAGAATCTCTATGGAAGAAGAGGCATTTCCACAGAGGAATCAATTTTGAATATTCAAGTGCTATATTAAGTCTAACTTAGCACTTTATCTGGTTATTAGCTGTTCAGGGAGCAAAGCAGTTGCACAAATTCATTTTCTGACTCACATCTCCATAACCTACTTTCTTCCAGGCCCTTATTACATTGCTTCATCACCTCTCACATCTTTAAAAGGCAACTTTCCTCCCCAAAGAGTAAGTCTGGATTGGTCTCTGAAAACCAGCTAATTACTACACAAGCATCAATGTCCGATACTGCTTTCTCCAGTACGTCACAGCTGCTTCTTTTTATGATTTGATATTGCTTGTTTCCTAAATACTCTGCTTTTGTTTCCTTCAGTTTCAGAGGGGAGTTCAGCTTTTCACAGAACTTTGAAAACATAGTACCACCTCAGCTCCTACAACTGTCTACACATTTTATTTTCACATAAACTTCATTATAAGTATCTTGAAGTTCTTCTAAAAATATGAATTCATGCATGCATCTTTGCAATAAATGATTGTATACAGTATTGTACTATTCAGCTAAGGAAGCATCAGACTAAACATATCAAAAGCAAAACGTGCACAGTAAACATTCTTCTCCCAACATTTAAATACTTCCTGGTACAAAAATCTCTTCCTGATTGCCCAGCTGGGCAAAACCAAATTAGTTTAGAACCATTACAGATGAGCACTAACTTTTTGTTCACATACATAAGATGCTTTCCATAAATAGTCTGGTATTAATATTTAAAAGCCATTGATATCAGCATATCCAAAGAGCATGTATAGCGTATATATTACCTGACAATGGCACTAGCATACACAATCCTTTTTCCAGATATTAAATCATAGAATCATAGAATGGTTGAGGTTGGAAGGGACCTCTGGAGGTCATCTGGTCCAACACCCCTGCTCAAACAGGGCCACCTAGAACCAGTTGCCCAGGACCATGTCCAGTCAACTTTTGAATATCTCCAAGGAGGGAGAGTCCACAACCTCCTTGGGCAACCTGTGCCAGTGCTCAGTCACCCTCACAGTAAAAAAGTGTTTCCTGATGTTCTGTGTGTCCTGATCTCTAGGGAACAGCTTCATGCAGCTCTAATCAATTATTAAATGTGCTTACTCTTGGTTTTTACAAGTGAGTTTAAAACCAGCATTTCACAGTAGTTTTGGAACTATATTTTACATCAAACAACACAATAAACTTGTCACCAAATTGCAAAAACTTCAAAGTTTCTTCCCTTGTTAAAATTTATCAAAATCCATTCCTTTGGATTCAGCAGGGACTAAGTAAACATTCGTGCCCAGATTCTCTGTTTACCTTACAAAGCCTCCATGTACATAGTGTGAAAATCTACATACATATATACATATATCAGTTATATACAGGAGAAAAGTAAGTGTGTCAGAACGTCTTGCCATTGCTAATTCACTTCAAGTACAAGGAAAAAGTAAGATGTCAGGGTTACAGGGCTATCCAAACAAAGGAGACAATGTTTTGTAAATATTATGTCTACGGCTGCCCTTGGAGTGTTATCAGGAGAGCTAATAAAACTGGCTAGCAGGCAGAGCTCAGCCTCTCCGAGCTACTGCCTGCAAGAGCCTTCGAATCTTATGTCTCTGTCTCTTGTCTTGGGCCTTCCCTGACAACTAGCTTGGAGAGATCTTCCCCACTGGGAATACTGGGTGAAGATGTCTGGTCCCCAAGCCCCTGCAGGTGCATCTGCAGAGGATGCTGCGGAAGCTCTGCAGTGGTGTATGGAGCGGATACAACAGCTTGAGTCACGGTACTCACAGGAACTGGGATCGTTACTGGGTGAGATAAGGGAAAAGACTCAAGCCTTGATAGAGCAGCTCTGTCGTCGTGTAGAGGCTCTAGAAAGGACAGGCTCTACTTCACCTCCTTCAGTCACCCTCACAGTAAAAAAGTGTTTCCTGATGTTCAGACAGAACCTCCTGCATTTCACTTTGTGCCCATTGCTTCTTGTCCTGTCACTGGGCACCACTGAAAAGAGCCTGGCTCCGTCTTCTTTGCACCCTCCCTTCAGGTATTTATATACATTGATGAGATCTCCCCCCCCCGGAGCCTTCTCTTCTCTTGGCTAAACAGTCCCAGCTCTCTCAGCGTTTCCTCATAAGAGAGATGCTCCAGACCCTTCATCATCTTCGTGGCCCTTCTCTGGACTCTCTCCAGTATGTCCAGGCCTCTCTTGTACTGGGGAGCCCAGAACTGGACACAGGGCTCCAGGTGTGGCCTCACCAGCGCTGAATAAAGTGGAAGGATCACCTCCCTCGACCTGCTGGCAATACTTTGTCTAATGCAGCCCAGGATACTATTAGCCTTGTTTGCAGCAAGGGCACATTGCTGGCTCATGTTCAACTTGGTGTCCACCAGGACCCCCAGGTCCTTTTCTGCCAAGCTGCTTTCAAGCTGGGCAGCCCCCAGCATGTGTACTGGTGCA